>NC_052511.1:50212182-50416295 GCF_014356525.2 Nilaparvata lugens | reverse complement strand
CACACCCCACACACACACACCCACCACACACACACACACACACACACACACACACACCACACACACACCAACACACACACACACACAACACACACACACACACACACACACACACACACACACACACAACCACACACACACACACACACACACACACACACACACCACACACACATACATACAGACCATACCCAAAAACCACTTTTTTGGACTCAGGGGACCTTGAAACGTATAGAAATTTAAAAATTGGGGTACCTTAATTTTTTTCGGAAAGCATACTTTCCTTACCTATGGTAATAGGGCAAGGAAAGTAAAAATAAAAAAAAATCCACCAACTGCTGTTGGATGACGCAATGATTATAACGATTTAAATGATTCAATGATTATAATTTTTTTTACTCCTGTGTGTGGCCAGCTCACAAATATTCTTCCATAAGGATTACATGTGAACTTCGAAAGAGTCCTGAAGTCTGATTATAGATTTGATAGGCCATAAACCTGCTCCTGAACATAATAAACACAACTGAACAAAAATCATCATATTCGGTGCACACATAAAAAAGTTATTGAATGTCAAAATTTGAGGCTCGATTTTTATTTATATTATAGAATATCGAATGTTGAACGTTTAATGTGAAGTTTTAGTGTTTTTCATGAGGACTGTTAAAAGTTCAAAATCAATCTCCCCAATTATGCACACATGTTCCCGTGTCAACAACCAGTGATTCCAAGTGTTAATGATCACATTTCCGTGATTTAGCATATTCATTATTGCCGATAATCCTCCCCGGCACTTCCTTCCTGCTTCCCATTTGAACAACGTATAAACCCAGCTCAGCATTAAAACATTCTTCCGATAACCGAATCAATTATTCGTTGAATATTTGACGAGCTCCAATCGAGGATTGGATACAGAAGATTTTTCGACGGGTTGGGGTTGATTGCAGAAAACGGGGGATGATATGATTATTTTAAGGGTGGAAGCAGAACTCTTTCCGAGTCATAAATATTCAGGAAGTTGGCTGGTAGTCTGTACTCATGCATATAAATTATATTAAAAATTTCTATCTCCAGTTCAACCTGTGCCATGAAAATTATCCTCTTAATATTCATACAGTTTAGCTTTAATTCTTCGGTAAGTTTTCTTTGTTGGTGTAGTTTAATAGCTTCAGTCCTCCCTGGAAGAGACTCTCTCTTTTCTTCCCAATCCTTTCTCTCTTTTTCCTCAGTCCTGACTCTCTTTATCTCACTCCCTCACTTCTTATCCTCTATTACTCTAGCTCAACCTCTCTCTCTCTCTAGCCTTGTATGACAGAGAGGACCAGGAGTCCTAACTCCGCCCTAATAAAGGCAATCAATATCTCTCTCTCTCTCTCTCGAGAATAGAATAGAATAGAATAGAATCGCTGACTTTATTAAAAACCTAGGAGGGCGAAGTTAGGGCGCAGCCGGCCCTCTCTTACACTTAACCCTCCATACAATTCTAAGTTACAACTAAAACAACATCATAAACCATGAACTAAAGTAAAAGAAAACAATAACTTAGAAGAAAATTAACAAGAAAAAAAATATAATAAAAATAAAGAAAAGAGAAAACTTGAACTCCTTTCGAATTTAAGTACGTTAAAGGGGTTACGCAAAAGGAAGAAGAGAAAAGTGAATACAGTGGAATTTTCAGTAAAAATCCATAGATTTTTCGGTATGAGTAAGAGAAGAAGGAGAAAAGAAAGAAAGGGAAAAAAGAAGAGAGAAAGAAGGAAGAGAGGAACACACACCCACACACACACACACACACCCACACACACACACACAGACACACACACACATATACAGACTAGGTTAGGGAGCATTCCAGCCGAGTCCACCACCTCTGATCCACCGCAAAACAGCCGCGCCGAACCGGCGATGTCCCTCGAATAGCTTCAGTCAGCAGGCAAAGAATTCCATAAACTACAGGCTGTCACAAGGAACGACTTATTGAACATAAAGTCCTATGTGTTGGGACAGCCAGCAGATAGGATCCATGCCATTTCTCGAGAGATTGATTGATTGATTGAGTACTTATTTATGTAGATTACAATATATACTGGCTTATACACTTATATACAATAGCTTACAATACCGCAAATTATAGATGATTTACATAATATAGACTAAAAATAATTATTGAACTGATATGATATGAAAAAGCAATTTGTAATATAATAACTAAAGATAATAAATTATATTGTTATGCATCTACAATAATTGGCGGAGCTTGGACATATCAATGTCCATTCTTCGGAAAGAATATTAAAAATATCTCCCCACTAACTCTCTTCAAAAAGAGAGAGAAAGAGAGAGAGAGAGAAAGAAGAGAGAAAAAGAGAGAGAGAGAGAATCTAGGGTTGTGCGGCAGAGAGGACCAGGAGTTCTAACTCCGCCCTAATTAAGGCAATTAATCAATCAATTTCTCTCTCACTCTCTCTCTTTAACTATCTATCTCTCTCCCACTATCTTTCTATCTATAGTGAGGTCCACGTTATAATGGAAGCGTTTGATTGGCAATGCTATTGCTATCCTTGTCTATCATTCGACAAAGTGGATAGCGCTATCTCGTTCTTACTTTGCTCTGTTGCCAAATCGTCTTTTAACAATGAGGAATTGATAATTAATTAACAAAATATTTCATCTTAATTATGAAAATTCATTATGAAATTTTTTTAAAGTGAAATCATAACCCTATTTTGGACTTTTAAGATGTTATCTAAATTTGGGAGAGAAATAGTACAAGGAGTATCCTTAGTTTTTCTCTCCCAATCAGTGCATCTTTGTAAAAAATATAAATAATAAATAAAAAATTAATGAAAAATGTAATCTCTTTCTGAATAGAATATAATTGATTATTTTAAACGAGAATGCACCGTTAATTTATTACATCAATAAACCTGTATCATCTACCGTCTATAGAAGGCATTGGCAAGACAGAGGATCGGCAACGTTTTTCTCCTATCTTTCTCAACTGCCATCATAACATGGACCTCCCTATAATCTCTCTCCATCTCTCTTCCTCTTGCTAATTCACCCCTTCCACCCAGGTACTACAACCAATTTGGGGCAACCACGACGAGCCTGCAATGAATTTTTAGTTTTCATTCTTGAAAGTCTCTCCTCTCCAATCTGAAGAGACTGGAAACCCTCTGTTCTTCTGAGATTTTGATTTTCTTAGTTGGGAAACCCACTTAGAAGGGTTTCCACGGTCTGGCCACATAATTTTATTCGACCTGAAAACTTTTCCATTCACTTCATTTTGTCAGTGTTTTTTATAGATGAAATCAACGGTTCCCCGTTCATCCGATGCTGACATCCTGAAGAAAACAGTCCTTACTGTCAGTATTCCTTGTGGATAACATTGGTGTTTCCTCATTTGATCAATGCTGACAGTTTTAAGTGAATCCTTAACTTCAACAACGATCACTTTGCAGACGATTTCTGAATATTCATTCAATTGAGTAACGAACAAGTAGATGGAGTCTCTTCTTTCATTAACAAACTTTTTCAGGATAATCTTGTAAGGACATCTGTCTTTTTTTTTGGTGAACTTTTGATTCCCTCCGATAATAAGGCAGTATCTCTCTGCATAAAATTATAGTGACGGTTGCACAATAGCCGGTTAAATTTTGACTGTGATTAACTTCACGAGAACTAATCAGAGAAGCCGTCTTTTCTAAAAGGTTTTCTAAAAAGCCGGTTAAATTTTAACCATGGTTAATTTCACGAGACTTCTAATTATTTCGATAATAAGGCAGTATCTCTCTGCATAAAATCATAGTGCCGGCTGCACAATAGCCGGTTAAATTTTAACCATGATTACTTTCACGAGAACCAATCAGGGAAGCCGTCTTTTCTAAAAGGCCTTCTAAAAGCCGGTTAAATTTTAACCGTGATTAATTTCACGAGAAACAGTTCGAGAAGCCATCTTTTCTAAAACTACCTCGCTCATTGTCGTCCAATATTTGTCTCGTTGGAGGTTATGACTGTGTTCAGCCTGTACGTCATGCAACTCCTGGTCAGGGTCAGGGACTTGTTGGATGTTCTTGAATGTAGGTCTGAGATACACAGGCATTTCACCAGACAGGCATTTCACCAGACAGGCATGTCATCTGAATGTTCCTTTTGTCAGGCTATTATCAATTAAGGCATACAATAAGCTGCCTGTTAGTGTGAGAAATATGAATCAAGCCCGTTTTAAAACTCAAGTTAAAAAGCTGCTAACAGAGAACCCATTATATAATGTAGAGGAATTTTTCAATTTGCCCGTCGATGTAGTAAATACTTATTTTGTGTGATGATAATATATGTCTATGAATTGGCTCAGTAGTTTTATAGGATTTTATTCTTGACGACACCTAATGTACATTAAATTGTATTTATTGGTGGATTAACGTATTCTATTCTATTCTATTCTAAAAGGCATTCTAAGAAGCCAGTTAAATTTTAATCGTGATTAATATCACGAGAACCTTTTAGAAAAGGTCTTTTAGAAGAGACGGCATCTCTGATTGTTTCTCGTGAAATTAATCACGGTTAAAATTCAACCGGCTTTTGTGCAACCGGGCCATAGAATAAGAATATAGAGAGAGTATCTGTGTTTACTCTATGATAAATCTATCATGCGTGCATAAACGCAGGTCGCCATTTGTACGAATTGACTGCTCAGCACACATGAAGCATTTTTTTCTAAAATTAACTAACATCTCATAATAATCAAAGTGAGGTCCACGTTTTAATGGCAGTATTTGATCAACATTGGTATTGCTATCCTTGTCTACCATTCGACAAAGCAGATAACGCTATCCTTCTATAACAGATAAACAAAATTCTAAAGCAGATAACAAAATTACTTCTTACTTGGGATGGACATGCGCAGCAGAGAAAGCATACAGCGGGAGGGATACAGAGGCGCGATGTTGCCGTTTTGAAGCGGCCAGCGATCTCCAACTTTTAATGACTGTTCATGTGCTCATGCTGCACATGCGAAGTTTTCTGTCTGAAAGCGGTCAGACAACTGACAAATTGGCAACTGCGCTTCTACCTATGACTCTATTAATAGTACATTTCGTACCTAGAGCACAAAATGATATTTTTCCGGCTCAAATTGGTTTTCAAGTCCGAGGCTGTAGGCCGAGGACTAGAAAAGATTGAGAGCCGGAAAAACATTTTTGCCCATGGTGCGAACAATATTTTTCGCCACACTACAGGTATTGCTGACAAAATAAATAAAGAATACTCGTTATCTTACCTATCTCTTGATTTTAGTGGTAGAAGATTTGCAGTCAGGATTTCAGATTCATATAAAATTTCACTTGGAATATCATGGGCGTCGTCATCTTCAAGCATTTTTGAAAATTCGGAATGTGCTTATCAACAATAAATAATTGTATAAAAATGGTTGCGAAGCAAATGCTGAATTAGTTGATTCGAAATTCGAACTGAAATCATTGCGACTTGTAACATATTAAATCTGGGTAGACTAAAAGCCCTAACAGAAACAGTAATAGGTCTGAAATAAAGTAACTGGCTAATATCGCCAAATAGATAATAATTAAGATAAGATAGCATCAGCTTATTCTGGCTAAATGGTACAAGAACCTAAAAAGGATTTGAAGGAAGTTTATTGCTAATAAATAGATTATTATATAAAATATTTGAAGATTGAGGTTATGTACATGTATTCACGGATCGGTGACCTAGAGATCGATCAAACCGAAGAACGTAGAATCTGACCAAAACCCCTTGGCAGAGCTTTATTGCAATCAGATGGTGTGCAATTGGAAAAAACACCTGTCCACGTGGCTAATTATTAGGTAGCATGGAATTAATATTAATGTATAGAATATTAACTAGCATGCAAAGAGCATAAATAAAAAAACCAAATAAAAATAATTTAATGTATTCAGGAAATAAGAGTTACCAGGCGCATGAATACGAATAAAATTTGCATGCACCAATAGTAAAACGGCAGTTAATAGGCGGCAACTGTAGGCCAGTTCAAAAATATTTCTATATATTTATATAAATGTACTAGATTTTGTGTTAAAACTTTGTATAATCTATGTTATCGATATGGCTCGAATGCAAAGAAATTATTAATCATAAAATCTAAGCAATATTCTGGCATTTTTTGTAAGATCTATTTGAACTTAATGGCGGAGGACTAAGATATTTAAATTTTATGCTAATTTGAAAGTCGGAAAGAGGATCTGTAAAACTTGAGAAGGAAGAACCAGCACTCGCCAGCCAAATGCCACCATAAGAGGACCCCAAATATTTTAGAGCGAAGTACCTTACTAATGATTTTGTAAAAGTTAAAGTTAAAGTAAATTATTAAATTTTTAAAAGACTTCGTGATGCTATTGTGAAGCAGAAGTCATTTTCATTTTTAATTAAATTTATAACCCCTTGGAGGAGACGATTCCGGCTACCATATTCCCGGACCACATGGAGTTGGATCGACATCGGCGGCTTACAAGAAGATTTTCGACACGTGAGTGATTAAATTTGAATTTAGTGATGGGCGCCCTAGTGCTTCGAATTAATCTGATGATCAAAGCTAGCTCGCCGAAAGGGTTATTATAAATTGAGAAATTAATAAGAGTAATACTTGCGCAAGTAAAAAATTAGTATTAAAGGTATTTAATTGAAAGAAAAATATAGATCAATATTTTAGAAATTTCTATTTAATCAAAGAAGTACGAAATCTAGGCTATTAAAACATATGCATACAATATTTAATTTTTTGCAATACAATTGCGATAATTTATTATAGTTCTAATTCACTAGATGAATGGCTCTACCTATTCCGTCAGGTGCCGAATCTTGCACCCTGAGATAAAAATATATATTCGATACAAATAAATCTACTAAATACTAGAGATTTTAATATATATATATATTTGGATTATTAGTGGCTATTTATCAAGCTGATCTTAGAGCACACATTTTTTGATTGAATTATCCAAGTCGACAAGTATTAGCAAGCGCATATCGCAACTACATGCAACAGAATGCATATGATTTTAAGATAAAGGCACATGGTAATGATTCGTGCCATAAATCTAGAATATAAAGTTAGCCTGTGATATTTTTATTGATTTCAATTATTGTTCTATTTTTATATTATATTTTTTTTTCGCTCTATATATATTTTTTGCCTCGACTGATCTTTGCATTATTATGTAATATATGTATGAAACTTTCATGGTGTGCAATTTATTTTTATTCCTCAACTCTATAGTATAAGTATCATTTATATATATATTTATTATTTATTGAATTACAAGAGTTATTGGAGAAGCCCATATCTAGGCCTATCAAGATTTTTTAAGACTGAATACTATTAGAAAACCACGACCTAATTATATCAAATCTCATGCTTTACCGACTGATGCCAAGCAGGAGGCTAATCGTTATTTAAATATAAAGAATAACGTGACAGAAAGACATGTCGTACCAACGTGGGACTGATGATGAGAGCCAAGCTCATCGAATAATTATTTGAAATTAAGTCAATAACCATATTGAAAATTATAGATAACTTATACGAGTTGTGAGGAAAACTGGCGAAGGGAAATTTGTATTACTTTTTGGGGAATCAATAGCTTTAAATAAAGAGAAATTATATGTTTTAAAGAAAATTTTATATTATTATTATTGTAGAAAATATATTTTATAGAGAGAGCTATTATATTTTATGGGCCTAAACTGCTAGTCAGAAATCAATGAATAGTATTATTATATTATAAGAGCTTAAGTAATAAATAGGTTACCTGGCTTGTAATGTCCATAGGCCTATCCTCATTTGTGTCCTTATTAATGCCTTGTTGGCCAAAACTTTCACTTTTTTTTTAACAAACACTTGACACTTAATCCATTTTTAAAATATGAGTCTCTTTTCGTCCACGCAAAGTAAGGTAGCAGACACACTGCAGACGGCGATAGTAGCGGAGATCGACGCTGAGGGGGGCGCGATGGAGTCCAACGCCCAGATATCTTCAATCACCGCCAAGAATCCTGTGAACAGTAATAAACCGTTAAATGTCTCCCAAGAAGCAATAAGGAGGGTTATAGTAGAGGGGATGATCAAGTCATTTTCTAATAGTTTAGAAAAAACAATGACCACAGTAATGAAGAACTTAAAGGCGGAAATGAAGGAAATGCGGGAATCACTGAAGGATACATCGGTAAGAATGGATAAGGAGACTGCGGAAAGAATAGATAACCTACCAGCACAAAACACTTCACAAATTCATGAAATAGCTACAAACAGGAACAATAGTCAACTTATTTCCATAAATAAACAACAGAATAGTAAATCTACACAAATAGCTCACCTAAATTCTGATATAAATCAAAACAAAGTACAACTTAATTCATTGGAGACAGCCGTTGGAGAACAGCAATTATTTTCATCTGAATTAAATGCCGAAGTAGTAGATAATGAAACAGAAGCTTCTAGTCATTGGAAACAGGCCCAAGAGAAGTTGGTACAACTTGAAAGTCAAATACATCAATTTCCGCACGAGAATATAGAGCCTATTCCCATAGCAACGTTTGATTCACTACACAGTTTCAATGAATTAGGCCGTTTTGACAATACAGACCGCTATCTCCAACCTAAAGAATTTATAGATCAGATAAAACTAGTTCAATCATTAACACCCACCTCTTGGAATTTTTGGCGTCTTCGTTTGACTAGTTTATTGATTGGCGAACCCCTGATGTTCTTTCGGAGTAGAGTCCATGAATTTACATCATTGGATGAGTTTGTAGCTGTCTTCCTGGAACAGTATTGGAGCAGAAGTAAACAGTTGGACGTGCTAGCAGACATTATATCATGCGATTTCAACCCTAACTTAGACGGTGCATGTACCACTTTCGTCACTGCCCTACAGTTTAAAAATTCTCATTGAGCGAGCCCATTAATGAATCGGCATTAGCAAGTATTATTTTAAAGAAGCTACCGTATCAAGTTAGAATGGCACTCGCCACACAACCCATTACTGATTGTAAGCAGCTGATAAATCATTTATATGGCATACAGTCTGCAATGGCAATATCAAACCACCGCTCAGACCAGAGATACGCATCAATCAACATAATTCAAAATTTAATCCGCATAACAGCCAAAAATATGAACCGGTATCATATGATCGCTACCGATCTGCTCCTCAATTTGAACGCCGCTATGAGCATAGGCAAAATGGTAATTGAATAATGAAAAATTTCAAAATCGTACAACCAACCACTATGCCCAGCAGAGCAATCGTAGGAATCACTATGATGGCCGTGATCGATTAAACTCACATAATAATCACACACAAAACAGTTACAACAGAATTATAAACCGCCACCTCAACAGTAAGTACAAATATACACTAGCACATGCAATAGGTTTGAATCAACAAAAAACCCGGAACCCAACACCCAACGACCCGCCACCAGATATACCAGATAAACTACCACCAAAAACCAGCCGCAAGCATCAATCTCTATTAAGTTCCTGTTCCCCACCGAAGAGCAACCTGCCACCGAAGAATCACTGCTAAAAATAAACAGTCGCCAGGAGGAGACCGTCACCATACTACCCGCCTTGAACGTCACACTCTTGCATCAAGAGACCGCCACTACACCCGCGCATCATTCAACCCCACCAAGGCACCCCAAGGAACCCAGGATAGAGGACCCAGAGGACGACACCAGAGAGGACGGCATGCAGGACCGGAGGAGCGACCACCGTAAGGCCCGGGGACGGAGGCGCCCGAGGACACCCGACCGGCATCAGGACGAGGAGAACGGACTACATGACTGAAGGAGCATGCACCGCAAGGCCCGGAGGCGGAAGAAGCGACGAAGGAGGAACCGCGCGCGCCGATGGAAGCCGCATGCACGCTTCAAGGGGCCGAGGAGGATACCGGACCGGGACCAGGTTGGAGAACAGACCACCGACGTCATGCATCCGCGGCACATACGTTTTAAAGGCTATGATCAGCGATGTGACCGGAAAAATAGGCCAAAGGAATATGACAGAAACGGAACTGATAGGAATAATATTATGGATTCATGCCGGGAAAATAATGGAGTGGACTACTTATTGAGACTGATGAAGGATAAACGGTGTCTAGGAAGAGTGAAAGAATTAAAAAAATATTAATAAAGTGAAAGTACCTGAATATTATGCTATTGAAAAGATGATAAATGTTGGATTTGGTGTTTAATATTTGTTATTATGGCTGTGATATTAGTAAAAGACTGTGTTGTGGATAGGACGAAAAATATTGTATTGTTGTTGTTAAATGGATCTATTATTGATGATTGGAAGTGGTATATTATTGAATTGTTTATTATGATGATGAAGCCTAATAATGAATTTAAGTGGATAGTCTTGAAAGAAAATCAATGGAAGGCTTTGGATCAATTAAAAGAAATAATAGTAAAGGAACAAGGAGTTGTTGGAAGAAAGAGTATACAAGATACAAGGATTTTATATTCATGAAGATAAATTATCAATTAGGACAGCCTCACCAACGGATAGCAGATAACCTTACCAGCCTACAACATCTACAAACAGAATGCAAGAAGATGCAAGTAACCACAACAATTTTACATGCTATATCGTCAAATTTAAAATAAATATGATAAGAAATCAAGGAAAACATTATTATCAAACCGATTACTAACCTTCCTTAATAAATTTAATATTGGTATAGGACCTCGTGGCAACAATCCAATGTTTAATTTCCTTCCAACCGTTAGAAGCCTGCAATAAGGAAAAGAACAATTTTTAAATATGTAATTAATTATATACATCAGATAAAAAGGACACAAGCGGGGATAATAAAATTAAAATTTGTTAATTACCTTTTTAAGAGAAAAAATTGAGCAGTTAGGTTAATAGTTATGAAACTCGACAGCAAATCTGTAGAACCAGTGACCAGCTGGCCAAAGCCACCCAAATCAAATGAATGTAATGTCTGTTGAACATATGTTTATAAAAAGAAATACTGTACCCAAAAGTTATTTATTATTGTTATTTATTATGTTTATTAATGTCGATATATTTATTTATATGTTTTATATTTATTACTTTTAATTATGCACGTTTGTTACCTGAAAAGAGTTAAAGTGAATACAAGCTACCAAAAAACCAAAAAGCCATTAGCAAAAGAAAAGTATTGTACCTGATGTATAGAAAATTATTTATATTAAGACCTAAGAAATACTATAAGACATAAGCCCAGAAGTTTGTGAATCGAAATATTGTCTAAAAGGAATCATTTGGGAGAATTATGAAATGTGTGTAGTTAGGTTGGTGGCCTGCAAGCGGCGAATTTAAAAATTACTATGTTTTAAGTGGCGTCAGGAGGAGTACGTTTAGAAGTTTATATTTATGATATTTTATGTGTGTTGAGGAGGAGAATTTGTTATTGTATTTGATAAAGGTATAAAGGAGATGCAGCAAATATGTCTGCGAACTGTGATAGAAGTATGAGAGTATAATTTTAAATAAAGTATAGTGTATATCGAAGTATTGAAGGGTGGGTTTTCATTAAAAACATTGTGATTCTCAAATATTTTGAATTCAAACCCAGGGGCGCGTGTAACATATTAAATCTGGGTAGACTAAAAGCCCTAACAGAAACAGTAATAGGTCTGAAATAAAGTAACTGGCTAATATCGCCAATAGATAATAATTAAGATAAGATAGCATCAGCTTATTCTGGCTAAATGGTACAAGAACCTAAAAAGGATTTGAAGGAAGTTTATGCTAATAAATAGATTTTATATAAAATATTTGAAGATTGAGGTTATGTACATGTATTCACGGATCGGTGACCTAGAGATCGATCAAACCGAAGAACGTAGAATCTGACCAAAACCCCTTGGCAGAGCTTTATTGCAATCAGATGGTGTGCAATTGGAAAAACACCTGTCCACGTGGCTAATTATTAGGTAGCATGGAATTAATATTAATGTATAGAATATTAACTAGCATGCAAAGAGCATAAATAAAAAACCAAATAAAAATAATTTAATGTATTCAGGAAATAAGAGTTACCAGGCGCATGAATACCGAATAAAATTTGCATGCACCAATAGTAAAACGGCAGTTAATAGGCGGCAACTGTAGGCCAGTTCAAAAATATTTCTATATATTTATATAAATGTACTAGATTTTGTGTTAAAACTTTGTATAATCTATGTTATCGATATGGCTCGAATGCAAAGAAATTATTAATCATAAAATCTAAGCAATATTCTGGCATTTTTTGTAAGATCTATTTGAACTTAATGGCGGAGGACTAAGATATTTAAATTTTATGCTAATTTGAAAGTCGGAAAGAGGATCTGTAAAACTTGAGAAGGAAGAACCAGCACTCGCCAGCCAAATGCCACCATAAGAGGACCCCAAATATTTTAGAGCGAAGTACCTTACTAATGATTTTGTAAAAGTTAAAGTTAAAGTAAATTATTAAATTTTTTAAAAGACTTCGTGATGCTATTGTGAAGCAGAAGTCATTTTCATTTTTAATTAAATTTATAACCCCTTGGAGGAGACGATTCCGGCTACCATATTCCCGGACCACATGGAGTTGGATCGACATCGGCGGCTTACAAGAAGATTTTCGACACGTGAGTGATTAAATTTGAATTTAGTGATGGGCGCCCTAGTGCTTCAAATTAATCTGATGATCAAAGCTAGCTCGCCGAAAGGGTTATTATAAATTGAGAAATTAATAAGAGTAATACTTGCGCAAGTAAAAAATTAGTATTAAAGGTATTTATTGAAAGAAAAATATAGATCAATATTTTAGAAATTTCTATTTAATCAAAGAAGTACGAAATCTAGGCTATTAAAACATATGCATACAATATTTAATTTTTTGCAATACAATTTGCGATAATTTATTATAGTTCTAATTCACTAGATGAATGGCTCTACCTATTCCGTCAGGTGCCGAATCTTGCACCCTGAGATAAAATATATATTCGATACAAATAAATCTACTAAATACTAGAGATTTTAATATATATATATATTTGGATTATTAGTGGCTAATTTATCAAGCTGATCTTAGAGCACACATTTTTTGATTGAATTATCCAAGTCGACAAGTATTAGCAAGCGCATATCGCAACTACATGCAACAGAATGCATATGATTTTAAGATAAAGGCACATGGTAATGATTCGTGCCATAAATCTAGAATATAAAGTTAGCCTGTGATATTTTTATTGATTTCAATTATTGTTCTATTTTTATATTATATTTTTTTTATTGCTCTATATATATTTTTTGCCTCGACTGATCTTTGCATTATTTATGTAATATATGTATGAAACTTTCATGGTGTGCAATTATTTTTTATTCCTCAACTCTATAGTATAAGTATCATTTATATATATTTATTATTTATTGAATTACAAGAGTTATTGGAGAAGCCCATATCTAGCCTATCAAGATTTTTTAAGACTGAATACTATTAGAAAACCACGACCTAATTATATCAAATCTCATGCTTTACCGACTGATGCCAAGCAGGAGGCTAATCGTTATTTAAATATAAAGAATAACGTGACAGACTTCAGATGAAGAAAGTGGACACTCACCCGATCTAGCGGATGACTTATTAACTATGGACTTCCAAGCGGCTGGAAAGAGTACACTTTCCGGCCTAGACCGGAAAAGAAACCTGTTTCTTATGTCAGACGAGAGTCGTCTGCAAATAAGGTCTTTCAGATCTACGTAGGGACTGGAAAACAGCTGCTTTCTGTGCTGTGTGGCAAAAACACTGTAATTGGCTGATCTCCCTTCATTTCTCTGTGCCACATATTCCTCCAAGTCAGAAGTAATTTTTTACAGACTTTAGCTCCGCAACATTGCCAGATCGTTTTCAATGTAGAAAAATGATAATTAGGTCTGAGAGAACTACTTCGCTTTTTCTCAGTTCTTCTCAAATTAATGTATTTTCTATGCACATGAGAATGCAATAAAAGATGAAGAAATGCGTGCTCGATAAGAAGGAACAAGTAGTAGGAGTTTATAGGGTTCAGATAGAATAGGTCCCTGCAAATAAAACATAAAATAGTCATAAAAGTGTGTAGCATAACATGATATGAACCATAAAGGGAAATAAGAGAAAGAAAGAGAAGAAGAAGAATAAGAAGAAGAAGAAGAAGAAGAAGAAGAAGAAGAAGAAGAAGAAGAAGAAGAAGAATACATGGAACCCCTAGTTTGAATCATTTGCCCGTGCTTTATCGACCAATTTACGAGCGATTGTTTTCCCAGTTTATGTTTTATTTCGAGGGTTGGAGAACTCGAAACTCCTGTTGATGATATGCGAGGGTGATGCAGAAGTTTCATTCACTTCAACTTGACAGCGTTTGTTGAATGAGAAGTTGTATGACATTTATATTGAAAGCTTTAAAGTTTAAAGTGAGTTTTACTATAGTATTCACTCACTACTGCCTACTCACATCAGATCGTGATATTATTGGAATGCTGATATACACATGAGCTACTGTATCGATATATTATTTTCAAGCCATAATTTTTTACGACTTGGCTCAATCGTGAAACGTGTGAAAAGTATAGTTACGATGTGATAAAACCCTGTGAATTTATGATGTGTATGAATATACTCATTCGAAGTGATGATAATGACATGTCATAGGTTCAGATCTTATCATAAATCAGAGAAATATTGTGGGTTACAAACTAGTATACGTCTTCGTTTTCTCTTGGTTTCTTTTGTACTTATACTACCTCCAATTTTAATCTACGTGAATTAAGAAATCTTATCTATCTTCCTTTTATTATTCATTCTTCATTCATTCATACAATAAGTACATCATCAAAATGATAGGGAGAGAATAAATAAGGTAACCTTGTGCTATTCCTCTCCCAAATCTATATAAGGTTACACATAGTCCGAAGTAGGTTAAGTCCTATTTGGGTTGTGTGATTGATTGATTGATTGAGTACTTTATTTATGTAGATTACAATATATACTGGCTTTTACACTTATATACAATAGCTTACAATACAGCAAAATTATAGATGAATTTACATAGTATAGACTAAGAAAATAATTTTTGAACTTTGGTTTTGGTTTTGTGATTGATTGAGTACTTTATTTATGTAGATTACAATATATACTGGCTTATACACTTATATACAATAGCTTACAATACAGAAAAATTGTAGATGAATTTACATATTATAGACTAAGAAAATAATTATTGAACTGTATATGATATGAAAAAAGCAATTTGTAAATAACTATAGATAATATTGTTATGCATCTACATAAATTGGCGGAGCTTTGGACATATTATCAATGTCCATTCTTCGGAAAGAATATTCAAAATATCCTTCCAACTAACGCTCTACCAAAGAGAGGTGACAGAGAGGACCTCGAGTCCCAACATCGCCCAAATAAAGGCATATAATTAATCAATCAATTTATAGAACAGGCTCAGCCTAGTTTTTCCTCCATGGTCATAACTATTATGATTATAGTGTTTCGTACAATGAATGAATTACAAACTGAAGTTGCGTACACACCATCAATCACCAGCTAACCAATAAGAGAGCAGAGATTTTGTTGTCATGCTCACGGCCAATGAGAGCTGAGCACTAGAGAAATCGACCAATCACAAGCCAGCCAATTAGAGAGCTGTAATACTGTTGTCTCATGAGCTGAGAGTAATTGACCAATCATAAGTTAATAACCAGATTTTGTTGTCGAGTAAAGAGTTTTGAAGATGAGTAAGAGAAAATAAATAAAAATGAAAATCTAAGTACCCTATTTTAAAAATTGTTTACTCAAAACATGTTTTGGCTATATGATGCCGAACTCAGGGGATCTTGAAACGTATAGAAATTTAGAAATTGGGGTACCTTAATTTTTTTCGGAAAGCAATACCTATTACCTATGGTAATAGGGCAAGGAAAGTAAAAATCCAATATTTATCAGTCTCATGAAGTCTCAGACTGTCATAAGATGCTTGAAGTAATAGAGAAACTTCTATAGTGAGGTCCACGTTATAATGGCAGTGTTTGATTAGCAATGGTATTGCTATCCTTGTCTATCATTCAACAAAGCGGATAGCGCTATCTCTTTCTCGCTTTGCTCTGTTGCCAGATCGTCTTTAAAAAATGTAGAATTAATAACTAATTAACAAAATATTTTATCTTAATTATGAAAATTCATTATGGAATTATTTAAAAATATAAGCTCTTTCTAAATAAAATATATTTGATTATTTTAAACGCTAAATGGACTAGCAAATAATGGCGGTCAGACAAACTTATGTTCTCCTGACCAAAAACTACACAACATCTTGAAGAAATTGAAAAAACATATTGTATATGACTGTAGACATTTGAGACTCATGAGCTTTATATGTGTTGTGTATCTACCATACGCTAAATAGATAATAATTATTTTAAACGAGAATGAACCGTTAATATTACATCAATAAACCATGTATCAACTACTATCTATAGAAGGCATTGACATTATAAAAAAATAAAAGGTGAACTAATATCTACCCTGAGAAAATTCTATTTTCTACGCTATATGTGCCCAATTAACGTCTTAAGAATGCTGTATTTTTCTCTGGTGGAGTCCAGACTTCAATACGGGCTGGTATGCTGGGGAGGTACCTATATAACTACAGTGAAACCGTTAATAATATCACAGAAAAAGCTTTTAAGAGTGATAATGCATAAAGGGAGAAGATTCCCATCTCGAACACTATTCTTGACTTTGAAAATTATGCCATTGAGACATTTATATGTTTTTAGAGTTTTCCGAATATTTTATATGAGAAGTGGTAATATTGGTGTGGAAGCGAATATCTATAGCCAATCCCTGAGAACAACGAACCGATTTAAAGTACCAAGACCTTACAAGGAGTCCTTCCGTAGATCTTTTCCATATTTGGCACCAAAACTGTTCAATTTGTTACCACCTTATTGTCTTTCATCCCACTCATTATACAAATTGCAGAGAAAAGTGAAAGAGTGGCTTCAATCATTGAATAGTGTGGAGGTTATGCTTGTTAGAAAAATATTATTATGATTATTATTTTACTATTTTTGTAAATGTATAAAGAGTAATTCCTTCTTGTTTTATCGAGGTATATATTGCCTATGTATATCATTTGTAAAACTCTTGCAATATCCATGTTAAAGGGAACAAAATAGTGCCCGCCAATCGGACTTTTTTTTTACTTCTAAAAAATTTAAAAAATAATAATGTATGGCTGCCCCAATACAAGTTTTTTAAAAAGAACCTCAGGAGCAGCCTATTCCACATAACCAGGATGGTATATTATGTTATTACAAATGTCTTACTATGTTCTATTATTACTTATAATTTTGTAGTTTCTATATATTTTTTGAAATAGTATGGTCTAAGTTATTATGTAGAGATGTAATTTGTATTTTGTATTTTGTATTGTTTGAATTATGTGGAAATAAACTTATTTATTTATTTATTTATCTACATGACAGAGGATCGGCAACGTTTTTCTCCTATTTTCTCCACTGCCATTATAATGTGGACCTCAGTATAAACAGAAAACAGATGCTTCAATAGAAATAATACTTCAGAAATATGAATTATATTCTTCATATAGAAACTTCAACTACAAGAAAGATATTGGGTACCGTACTACAAAACACAAAACTAGATTTCTGAAAGATGAATAGAATGCCTCAGTAGCATGGAGACGGTCTCATCTCTCATCGCTTCCATTATTCTCTCTGGATTTCGGATATCAAAGTGAATTTCTCATTTGGGTGAGTGGCAGTGCAAACTGGATTGGAGATTCGGTCGCCATTGTGCCTTGAGAGGACTTTGCTTTCAGTTGGAGAAGTCTAGTTATACTCGAAGTTTCGGTCCGTGATTTCCCTCACAATTATTACTCAGGTATATTTTGGTATTCCCACTTTGAGACCTTCTTCCTCAACAGGTACAGTGGAAAGAGAGATGAAGATAGAATAGATAGATAGAGTGAAAAAGGTGAAGTAGAAACTGTAGTGAAGCTGTAGAAAATAAAATATGAAGACGTGAAAGCACAACAGGAAAATATAAACAGCTAGCCGTCAGGCTCGCTTCGCTCGCCATATCCGTCTAGCCAGGGGGCTCCACCCCCTGGACCCCCGGCTGGATCGTCCAAGAGTGAGGTCAGCAGGGTCGCTTCGCTCGCCTGTATTTTTAATTTGTGGACGATCCAGTCGGGGGTCCAGACTAAACGTCTGGCTAAACGGATATGGCGAGAGAAGCGAGCCTGACGGCTAGTAATATAATATTCCCAGGAATAGCTCTGATTGAAGTAGCAGTGCCCAATCAATTTTTCCGCGATAAATGCATTTCAATCTTCAACTTGGTGCCAACCTAACAAAGTCAACTCAACTTAATGCCAACCTGACAAAATTATTAATTTATTTACCAGTTAACAACTGTTTCGAAGAGGTACTCTCTCTAGATTAACTCTATATTATATTATATTGGTTCTTAGATTAGTTATATATTAACATATGGTATGGACATTTTTCAATTATAATTAAGAGAATAAGAAGAATATACATGCTAAAAGACGAACTTTAAACCCTTTAAAACCACCCTTAGAGTTAAAATATTGCCAAAAGATTTCTTAGTGCGCCTTTAAAGGGCCAACTGAACATACCTACCAAATTTGAACATTTTTGGTCCGGTAGATTTTTAGTTCTGCGAGTGAGTGAGTGAGTGAGTGAGTGAGTCAGTCAGTCAGTGAGTGAGTGCCATTTCGCTTTTATATATATAGATTCAAAACAGCAGTTCTAATAAAGAGGTTGTTTTTCTTTTCTGGCTCAAAATTTGTAAAATTACTCAAAAATTTCCAATTTGTAAGATTTGAGTGAAATATTTTGTTGTTAATTATTTTAAATTATCAAAATTTGAATTTTTAGCTTAGTCATTAGTTTTGAAGTGTGAATTGGACTTTTTGAAGTGAAAAGTGAAATCCAACCTCATTCAGGAAGGTAGATAGAGCGCTACCCTTTCTAGCTCCGCTAAGTTGTCAGCAGGGGTGCCCACAAGGGGGGGGGCATGGCGCAATTTGCGCCATCAACATTTTTGGGGGGGCATGATTTTTTGTATATTTTATGTCAACATTTTGAATTATGATTAAAAAATCAAGGTATTAAATAGAGATATCCTAATGTAGTTAATTTTTCCCACCTTTACAATGTTATATTTTGCTAAGTGTTACTCAATATAAAGCATAAGCACAATTGATAATGTTTTGTATGCAGGAATTTTAGTAATTTTAAGCCTATGAGTTTGAAGGTAAATCTTTGACAAAAATAATTATAACTCCATCATTAACTATTATTGTGATCTCCTTTGCTTCATTTTAATTTTTAATGGTCCTGTGTTTGAGTTTCCTTGCTGTTGCAAGAAATATGCGATATTTTTCTCATTTTCACAGTCTCGACAGTTTTTCGATTTAAACAGTAATGCAAGATCAATTTAACTCAGCTTATAGAGCATGGAATTTTCTCTCATTTAAGACCAATTGCAAGTTTCTATCATGTATTGTACTCATTTTAGAGACTCTTTAATAACAGTAAAATTGCAAGAAAAATGAGAAAATAAAGATCATCATTCAATTGGCTGTAACTTTTTAACGGTATTGAAAACAGAAGTATAATTCATGGGAGTGAAAAGAGGAGAATATTCATCACAACCTCGGCTACTTTTTGGATTTTTTATCTGAAGTGTTCCACAAGATACGAGATATGCAACGTTGCATATGCGAGACTGTGAAAATGGGGGAAATATCACAAATTTCTCGCACATTCAAAGTTGTGTATCTTGTGGAACACTTCAGATAAAAATCCAAAGAGTAGTCCTGCGCGACCAGTCATTGGAAATTTTATTATCTTTAATATTATAAGAGAATGCTTTTTCTCGATAAATTCAAGGTTCTCGAGATTTAATGGAAAACTTAAAAAAAGTCCAAAATTTTTGGGGTGAAGTCGCCCTCTGGCGTGTCAGAAAATTTCAGATTAGAATTTAGCACCCCAAAATACAGATAGAAAATTCGGAATATAGTAGGTTTATGATATCAAAATTCGATTGCACTAGGTCTCATCCCTGAGAAAACTCCCTGAAGGACATGAAAAGGATAATTCATCCTTGGAAAAACAGATGATGATTTCGTCTGTGAATAAATCACAGACGAAATATATTTTTCGTAGTGAATAAATCAAAATTCGGGTAAGTAACAGTTTTGGGCTGTGCCTGTTAGTACTTCCCCAATCATTTTAAAGAAATGATTATCAATGAAATAAATCTGTTTATCAATGAATAAATAACGAGCAAAGCTCGGTGCCCCGATATTTGGTATTAATAGATAGAATTTACAAAATGTACTTGTTCAGATGATATCTTTATTCCAAAAACCAAACCATTTAAAGATACATTTTGTTCGACTTGTGTTATTTACTCCTGTAATGTTAAAAAGTAAATACTACCAACAACACAACATCAGTGACAACCTATTCCAATTCATGATAAATATCGGGGCACCGAGCTCCGCTCTAGAGTACCTACAAAAGAATATAAAAATTATTACGAAATAAGAAATTATACTAAATATTCATAGTTCATACAGAAAGGTTCTATCTAATCACAGTGGATTGAGATTAATTCGCAGAGGAATGCAAAAATTTCTCTCACAAAAGCATGTTAAATTTTAATCCTGATTCATTTCACGTGAACCAAATCACAGAAGACCATCTCAAAAAGATAGCTTATCTGATTGGTTCTACTGGAATTAATCAGGATTAAAATTTAACCGGCTTTTGTACAACTGTCACTAAGTACCTGATTGAATTATTCAACAGCTGAGTCATAATTTTGTCTCCGTCCCACACACATGCACTCGCTCACTCACTTCCATCATCAACAGATGCCGAAATTATCAGCTGTTTTTCCAAGGATGAATAAATTCTTTTAATGTCCTTCAGCGAGTTTCCCCAGGGATGAGACCTAGGGTAATCGAGCTTTCATATTATAAACCTACTATGTTCTGAATTTCGTGAGAATCGTTAGAGCCGTTTTCGAGATCCGGTGAAATACAAACATATAAACATCTAAAAATTTAAACATCAAAACTTCTAAACAGAAATTGCTCGTTTGATAGTATAGGATTTAGAATACCTAAACTTGCCGACATTATATATTGTATGAATAAAATCGTTCCAAATTTGTATGAATGTTTACCAAGATTGCTATGCAATATTCTTTTGCAATAAAGAATTATCAATGATATTATTATTCAACTTTTTATAAGTAACCTTAACATTTAAAAACCATAGCGTCCCATTGAACATTCACCCTCAGTCAACATTCTTCATAAACAACATCCAATGTCCTTCATTGAACTAATTCTGACAGTTTCGGGTGAATCTCAGTTTATCCACTTTTCAGCCACGCATGTAGAACTTGTAGGAGTTGACTATAGTGAGGTCCACGTTATAATGACAGTATTTGATCAACGTTGGTTTTGCTATACTTGTCTATCATTCGACAAAGCCGCTGGTACTATCCTTTTCTAGGTTCAAAACGATGCTAATTATGTTTTTGACAGTGTAGAAATATAATTAATTGATGCAGAGAATCGGCATCGCTATTCTCCTATCTTTATCCACTGCCATTATAAAGTGGACCTCACTATAGTAGAAGAGACCACTACAAATAACACTCCACTTGACCGGCGGCGAAAAAAGTTGCAAAAGTTGCAACTCTATTTCCGACGTTGTCTCTTCGCTGCTATAGTTGTTCCTCTATCAACTTTGGGTTGAGTTGAAAAGTTGAAAAGTCGGCAGAAAGTTTCTTGTGGTGAGAATCTTCACTTCAAACTGTCAGCTTTCCTTATGAAGAAACACCAACACTTGCCATTTGAACAATACTGACAAATTAAAGTGAAACTCACTATTGTAAGCGTATTGTCAGTTGTCAGTACTCCTAATGAAGAAACACTATTGCTTCTCATTTAACTAATGCTGACAGTTTAAAGTGAATCTCACTATAATAGAGGTTTGTCAGATTCAGTAGCTACAACCATAGAGAAACAACAGCATAAGTAGATATCCCATGGTATAGGGCGTTTATGTCGCAAGTTTTACTGTTATCCAAAGCCGATAGTTCACATAATTCTTTCCCATGCAGCTGTGTGACGCTGGTAGTCTCTCAAATTGTGCCGTTCATACACTATCACCCCAACAAAACAGTAAAAATTGACAATAATCGACAGTAATCGGTTTGAGATAACAGTAAAAGTTTGCGACATGAATTCCATATACCATGGGATATCTACTTACGCTATTGTTTCTCTATGCTACAACTGTCAGTTTTTCTAATGGAGAAACACAATCGCCTCCCATTCTTCAGTGCTGACAGTTTAAAGTGAAACTAACTATAATATGAGTATTGTCAGCTGTCAGTATTCCTAATAAAGATACACCATTGCTGCCCATTCAACCGAGTGCTGACAAATGAAAGTGATTCAATTTTCACTGTATTTGGTGCACACCATTTTGATATTCTCAGCTCGTACAGCTTTATGGACCACAGAAACAGAGATAATTATATAGAGTCAATGGTGGTGAGAAAGAGATTGATTTTAGGGTGAAAAGTGGTTGGAGAAGGTGATGTCTTCCAGAGCTCTAGGCTTGTGCGTGTGTATATTGAGGTCCACGTTATAATCGCTGTGGAGAAAGATGGGAGAAAAACGTTGCCGATCTCTGTAGCTGATAGACGGTAGCTGATACAGGTTTATTGATGTAATATTAACTGTTCATTCTCGTTTAAAATAAACAATTATATTTTATTAAGCAAGAAATTATATTTTTTAATAATTTCGTAATTAGGATGAAATATTTTGTTAATTGATTATTAATTCTACAGCTTTATTGTTGAAGAGGGTGATGTCTTCTAGAGCTCTACTAGACTGTGCGTGTGTTGTATATTGAGGTCCACGTTATAATGGCAGTTGAGAAAGATGGGAGAAAAACGTTGCCGATCTCTGTCTTGTCAATGCCTTCTAAAGACGGTAGCTGATACAGGTTTATTGATGTAATATTAACTGTTCATTCTCGTTTAATATAATCAATTATATTTTATTAAGCAAGAAATTATATTTATCAATTATAATTTCATAATTAAGATGAAATATTTTGTTAATCAATTATTAATTCTACATTGTTGAAAAACAATCTGGCAACAGAGCAAAGCGAGAAAGAGATAGCGCTATCCGCTTTGTTGAATGATAGACAAGGATAGCAATACCATTGCTAATCAAACACTGCCATTATAATATGGACTATAGTGAATTTTAAATTTTGAAATCATTGAACTCTTTGAATTTAGGATTTGATTAAGGGAACAGGATTATGTCTACTCTAGTTTGTGAGTGGATAATGAATTTAAGAAAAGTAAGAGTTAATAAGTGTTCTTCAATTAGAATGAATTGATAAATTATGTTTAATAATTATCATTGTTTATGATTTTCAGCATTCAGTTGAATGGGGAACCATAGTGTTTCTTCATCAGGAAGAGCCCGGTCACACAGAAAGCATCCTGCGTTCCTAAAGGTATTTATATCCATATCTTAGATATCTATAATATCTATATCCCCCTGATAAACTTTGATGGCAGATCTCTTGTCGAAGAAAATTCTATTTTTCTATAGGAGAAGCTGAGAGATTCCAATTGAAACTCCAAGGATAAGTTTTCAAGTTTTCAAATGCATAAATCTTCATGAAATCCCAGTCGAGTAAAGCCGCGTTTACACCAACAAAATGTTACTAACTTAATCCTTATAGATTCTATTAGATTGAACTTAACTTATCATACACATGGTGAACATAAAGTCATATGTTTTGATGAGATATAACCTGAAAAACAGAAATTAAAAAAAATTGACTTAGCAGGTTTTGGAATGGAGCTCTTCATAATATATTAGCATAGAGAAACAATAGCGTAAGTAGATATCCCATGGTATAGGGCGTTTATGTCGCAACTTTTACTGTCATCTCAAGCCGATTACTGTGAATTATTGTCGATTTTTACTGTTTTGACCGGGTAAGAGTGTATGAACGGCACAGTATGAGAGACTACTAGCGTCATAAAGCTTCACAGGAAAGAACTACGTGGACTATCGGCTTGAGATAACAGTAAAAGTTGCGACATAAACGTCCTATACCATGGGATATCTATTCATACTATTGTTTCTCTATGATATTAGTTTGTCAAGTTCCGTTCAATCTATTAGAATCTATTATCACGATAGTGACAGAACCGTGTCTCAAAAATAATTTAATTATAATTTTTTTTTAATAAAATACAGTACTTTCAATTATTTTAAATGTTATAAAATATAGTATAATTTAACAAATTCATTTTCATCTTAAACTGCAGAGCAAGAGAGGAAAACGTTCTATTCAATAAAAATGTCTTAGCAAAGCTTCACGCCATTGGCTAAGAACTTAATACAAACTCAGCAGTTGCGCTGACAAAATTTTTATTCCTACAAAGACGACTCGCTTCTCGTTCAACTGCGGTATCGACCACGAGTCCAGGTTTACCCAGGAGAGTCAGTTCCATATTTTCTGTAAGTTTCTTTTTCTTAATTTTCTTTCAAAATTCATTCTCCTCCTTTTAAACAGTAATATCTCAAATAATAATAATAATAATAATAATAATAATAATAACAACAATAATAGAACGTTTTCCTCAACATATTTTTTTTAATAAATTTAAATTCTTAAATAAATCAATTTCATTTTAGATAATTAAATATAAGCCAACGGTTTCATAAGAAAGGGCGTAATTGTTTAAAATAAGTTTTGTTTTGTTTAATCATCCATATTACCGATTTTCAACCTTTTGTATATTTTTAAATATTGTTCAAAATTGTTAAGAACTTTGTGTCAATAAAAACTAAATTACTTTTCCAATTCTTACTTCTTCTATTTTCATCCTATTTCAAAAATTCAAACACCTTGTGTGAGTCAAAATTTTTATTATCAAAATTTCCAAGTTTTTGTGTTTTTTCTTTATATAAAAAAAGACACTGGTGGAGGCGTTCCTGTTCCTGTGAGGTAATTGAATGAATTGATCGAAACCCATACGATTTGGAGGAATCTGGGGATTAATTCATTCAATTATCCACAAATTTAAAGATCCTATAATTTTTGGTAGTGTGCTTTACCAAACATCGAGTAGAGGCACTAACCACTAAGAAGAATACAATCGATCAGTAGGCCTACTAACGAATTGATTTTTGAATAAATCACATTAATGTGAAGAACATAAATAGATGATGAAATAACACATAACAAAACACTTATATCTTTTCGTTAGACTGGTCATTTCTCTTTATTCTTTTATTTGTTACATTTAGTGAAGGCGTCAATCGCCCATCATTCCATTTATTTGTTACACTATAATGATTAAATTATTAACATTTTGTTAATAACTTTGGTGTAAACGCGGCTTAACTGCAAATTATCAAAGTTAAGCAAAAAATAAATGGAAAGAAGATAAACATTGAATAAAGTGGAAGTGGAAGAAAATTTTACGTTCTTCATAGGAAAAACTGGAGGTTTCCCATAGGACATTCCATGATACATTTCAAGTTTTCAGAAGCATAAATCCTAACAAAATTTGAATTTAAATAATTCAAAATCACTGAAAATAATAATGAACAGATGATGAACATTCAAGAAAGTTGAAGGAAATTTATTTTTTTCTGTAGGAAAAACTAAGAGTTTCCAATAGGAATTTCAAGTTTTCAAATGCTTAAATCCTGACAAAATTTGATTTAAATAACTCGAAATCACTAAAAACAAGCAGATAATTAATAAACCGATCTTAAACATTGAAGAAAGTTGAAGAAAAATCCAATTTTTCTGATAGGAAAAGCGTCATTGTTATCGAAATAAAACATTAAATAATCAATTATTGTATAGGAAATTTGTATTTATTATTGGAAAAGTTGGTGATGAAACGGTAGCAGAATGGATCTACGTTGAGTTGAGGTCGATTGCGTAAAGATGGAAGGAGAAATAAGGAGTCAAAGTTTAGGAATTTTGTAAAAATTTCTACCTCGCGCTCGCGTTTCCAGTTTCTGGATTGTGCTCCGTTTATATAGGAGAACCGGATTATAGTGTATGTGTGAGTAGTTAGTTCAGATGCTTGCCGAGACTACCACGGAGCGCTAGTCGTTCAGTGTCTCGAGGAAGTTCCCTGGACGCCCGGCAGAGAGTGCCGCAGTCTAGCGCTGACAGCCTGCCAGCTGACACAAGGACGGGAGCCGCGAGGCGATCCGTGTCATAGGTAGAGCTCTGGTCCAAGCAAAGATTGAAGGAGCATGCGATTTCAATCGTTACAGCACAGGGGCTACTCGAATTAACTTCTCACTTACTTTTTGCCATTATTAAAAATAGTTATATTATTTATAGAGTAAGCACAGTTGAAAATACTTTATATTCATCCACAATAGATCATTATTTGACAAAGAAATATTAAGGGAATGACTGGAACTGGAACCCAATCTTTGACTCTGCAGCTCTTTTGGGACTATGTTATGTTTCAAGGGACGGATACAAGTATCCAAAGGTTCAAAGCACCTCACACCACATGTCAACTGGAGCTTATTGTGTTCCCAAGTACATTAGTTAGGCAAACCAATACCTGTGTCCTGATCATCATTTGACAAATAAATATTAAGGGAATGTCTGAAACTGGAACCCAATTTTCAACCCTGCAGCTCTATTGGGACTATATTATGTTTCAAGAGGATTCAAGGATCCAAAGGTTCAAAGAACCCCACACCTCAACCGGAGCTTATTGTGTTCCAAAGTACGTTAGTTTGGCAAATCAATACCTGTGTCCTTTACAAGATCAAGGAGTTTTTCCCCGCATCCCATTCATCACCTGGTTGCTTGCAGAGCCCTTCTCCTTGCACCAGGTCTCTCGCAATCCAGTGTGATATGCTTGGCAGTCCACTGTGTGTCTTAGCAGAACATGAGTTCCACTCCTGGCCTTCTTTGCAGGTCCTTCCGCTGAGGAAGGGGTTGCCAAATTGCCTCCAGGGCACCCGACCACCCTTGACTCAGCTTCTTGACCCTCATTTGTGCCTGGAGTTTCACCCATCTCTGGTCTCTTGGGTTTTTCCTTTTTGTCCATCCAAAACTTTGCAGGGTCAAAAACCTCACCTCTCCCAAGAAGTTTTGCCTGAATGGCCGCCCTTCTTTGAGCAGTGGTGAGATTTGGTCTCTCCACCTGCAAACTTGTGACCTATGTGAGTTACACTCCTGGCCTTTTTTGTAGGTCCTTCCGTTGAGGAAGGGGTCGCCAAATTACCTTCAGGGCACCCGGCCACCCTTGACTCAGCCTCTTGACCCTCATTTGTGCCTGGAGTTTCACCCATTTCTGGTCTCTTGGTTCTGTTTTTCTTTTTGTGTTACTGTACCTCCTATGCTCCTGAAGCACCCATTTCAGATTGAGGAACCTGCCTTGATGGTGCAGATCCCGATGGGTTTGAAGGCAAGGCAACATCTGGAGTTGCCTTGTGGTTTGGTTTGCTCCTGTGGTTCCCACGAACAGTTAGGGAGGTGGAGACAACCCAAACAGAGCCCCGCATGTCCAGGCAAGACTAAATACTACAGGAGGACGCATGGTATCCTGCAGGCACTGTTAGATACACCATATCCACAACCCAATAAAGCAAAACCCATCAGTACGGTCCAACTTGGCCTCATAGTACTGGTGCAACCAAACGGCTTCTCTTCAGTAAATCAAACAGGATGATTTCAATCAGCCATCACACAAATTTGACTTGGCCACTGGTAACTGATACCTTCTCCCCAAACTCATGACATGAGACATGACTCTGAGGCAGAGCTTCGAAACTAGTGAGGAGCTTCAAAACAACATCATAGCCTACTCTGACTCACTTGGCGGTAGCATTTCATGAAGAAGGTTTTGGTAGGCTGGTCCACTGCTGGTATGACAAATACCTCAACTTCACGGCAATTATGTTTTAGATTAAACATAAGTGTGAGTAACTTTTACTGAAAAATAAAGTTGGTATACGGGCGAAAGTTTTACGTGACAACGACTTTGAGTGGTAAAATAATTTTAATGTGAATATTCATTCCTATATTAGGAAGAAGGATGAAATAATAGTAACAATTTAAAACATTTATTTATACAAAGAATTATATTTAAAACATTAATTTATACAAAGAATTTCTCACTGAATTTCATATTAACAAAATTTTATTTTCACCTTCACACATCCTCAACAAAATCACTCTGTCTCTCTCGCTCTTAGGCAGGCTAACTGTGCTTGATTAAATTTTTTACATAGCAAGTCGCGCTCATTTTTTCAAGTTAAACAAAATATTATTGGCAGAGAAACTATTTATACTACTTTTGTGATTGAAAACTACCACAACATTGTGATTACTACAACATAACCTATTCACTTATACCTATTATACTTACACTTATACCTATTCACTTATACTTATTCACATAACCTATTCACTAAGTATTGGCGCAGTTGCAGGAGATTGCTCCATTTCACTCTCTCTCCAGGTGAATGCCTTCGGGTTGCTGCTGCGTTGCTCGCCACTGCTCCTATTCGTGCTCTTTCCAGACGACCGTGAACCGAAACGAACGCTCTCACTCGCTCTCATTGTGAGCGCATAACGTAGGAACATAACGCAGTTTCTTGAAGTGACACCCGGCAAACCAATTTATAAGACGTTGTCACGTCAAAATATTCGTTTTCATACATTCGTCTTTTATCTATGGTCAATCAGAGATTGGAAAAAACACCCCTAGTTGACCGAGCGAAGTGAGGTCTAAGATTCAAGTCGACGGTTTGGCATTTCTCTTTATGTTTAAATGTTTATATGTTTTTATGTTGCACATTTACGGCAAAACGCGGTAATAGATTTTCATGAAATTTGACAGGTATGTTCCTTTTTTAATTACGCGTCTACGTATTACAAGGTTTTTGGGAATTTTGCATTTCAAGGATAATATAAAAGGAAAAAAGAGCCTCCTTCATACGCCAATATTACCGTAAAAATCAGACTATAGAATTATTCATCATAAATTAGCTGACAAGTGATTACACAGATGTGTGGAGAAGCCAGTCTATTGCTGTATAAGGTCTTTGTTGGTATAAGGTATTGTTATTATAAGGTCTATAGTTTCAATCAGGTACTTGTGGATGAAAATACTGCGTGAGGTCTACTGTTCACAGAACTACTAGTAGATTATTAGTAGAATGGTTACAATATCGGTTCCATTCCAGCTCACAACACTAAGGCCCGGTTGCACAACAGCCGGTTAAATTTTAACCGTGATTAATTCCACGAGAACCAATCAGAGAAGCCGTCTTATCACAAAGGCCTTCTCTGATTAGTTCTTGTAGAATTAATCACGATTAAAATTTAACCGGTTTTTGTGCAACCGGGCCTAAATTCTGCAACGAGAAATCACTGATTTTTGTAGAGTGCAACAGTTACTATGCAAATCAACTTCACTCTCAGCATTTTGAGGCTCATTTTCATCAGAGCTGCATTCACCAGTGCTAACCGTCCATAAACAGGCATAAACGCTGTTCATAAAGAGTCATAAACACACTGTTCATAAACAGGCATAATCACTGCTCATTATCAGTGAAGCCTGGCCTGTGACAGAGTGTGAGTCTATAGTAAGATCCACTTTTACAGCACTCCTCATGAATTACATCATTGCTTTTCATTAAAATAATTCTGACAGAATGGGCTGAATCTGATCATTGTAGGATTCACTTTAAACTGTCAGTATTGTTTGAATGGGAAGCATTAATGCTATAAATATGGTGTTTCTGACAGGATAAAGTGAGTCTGTCTATATACCTCTCTACCGTGAATTAGCGTGCGGAAGTCGAAACGAGATTTAGCATTGATAATTAGGTTGGCATCGTAAATCACGGAATAAATGTGAACGATGCATTATAACTGTCACAGGCATTCATATTGCTCTCCCTGATGACGTATTCGTTTGTGTTTTCCTGGCGTGGGAAAGCGGGAACAGTTTTCCAGACGATTTTCATTATACTGGATCGGAAAATGGTATATTTTACAGTTTCGGTCATCGTCAGATTTGTTGAATATTTGATGAATTTCTGGATTGTAGTAACGGTGATGAAGCAGTGGATCGGAATGGAACGTTTTACCAGAGATGGAAGTAATTTTGGTCGTCGTAATGATTGATTAAATATTTGATATTAATTTATATGATGAAATCACTTCACCTATATGGGCTACTTTATTCAAATGAATAAAAAAATATAAAACTTGAAGTGCCCTTGAGACTAGTCGTTGAATTGTTTTAAAGTTTTAAATACAAAGGTTACTATAAGTTTTATATTATCTATACAAAGTGCGTCAGAGAAACTTACTTGAAAAAAATTCTGTGCGATTAATTGGTCGTGTTGAGGGTAGGAGGGGAGCATCTGGAAGTTCTCAAATTCATCCTCCCTCAAGTAAATAACCATCATGCTCCGGTCTAGAGAGCAGTGGGCCATCTCAGTTGAAAGCTTCTTTTCTAATGGTCGATCACCTTCCGCGCTGATTCGAAATTCCTCCCCACAGACTCGTTCCTGGCCATAATTCGATTCTGTCGTGGGTTAATCCATTTCAGGAGTGTGGAAGTGTCGCTAAACCCAGAAATGGACTTCAACAAACCATCAGAACTCCAGAAAATATCGAAAGAGTGAGGCAGTCAGTTGTGCGTTCTCCCTGGCGTTCGGCTCGCAAACACGCAGCTGCTATGGCAAATTCTGACTCCACTATCCACTTATTCGACGAATTTTCCATGAAGACCTTCAACTTCATCCCTATAAATTGGCTATTGTTCAAGAATTGACTGAACGCGATTTTGTTTTCCGTGATATGCATGCATGTGATATGCTGATTGAAAACCTGCCTGAAGACGCGGTCATTTGACAAGGCTCATTTCCACATGTGTTTCCTCAATGTGATTTTTTTATGGGGTTATTTGAAATCCCTGGTTTATGTGGATCGACCAGGGACCATAGCACACCTCAAGAACAACATTCACGACGCCGTTGCCAACATCCCGATTGATATACTGCAACGAATTTTAAAAAATCGTCTTTATCAGTGTATGCGCAATGGAGGTCGCCATTGGTCGATGTAATTTTCAAGACTGCATGGGAAAAAACTGAGATATTGTATTCTCATATAAAAAAATTAAAACAATATCTAAAGTACCTACTTTTGTTTTTATTGACCTTTCATATAAGTAAGTTTCTCTGGCGCACCATTGTATGGTGAAGTATTTGAATAGCCAGTATAGAGCAATCATACTTCGTTCCAATTAACCTTAAAACTTATGAAGGTGAATTTGAATTTCATATACAGTAGAAAACAGAACAATACCTTACAAAAACATTTGGCAAGTCAAATGGGGTACATAATATTGAATAAGTAAGAAACGAACGATTTCAGTTGAGAGTTTTATTCAACATGATAAGGTATGATTTAACAGAAATTAGCTCTTAAGATGAAAGATTATGGATTACAATAAGAATGAGTGAGTTTGAATGAAAAAGACTAAGAAATTGTCAAAAAACCACTGATTTATTGATAATTAGAAAGACCGGTTTCGGTTATTACACCATTGTCAATCTCTGATAAACTCTCATTATCAGAGATATCAGTGTAATATAATAACCGAAACCGGTCTTTCTAATTATCAATAAATCAGTGGTTTTTTGACAATTTCTTAGTCTTTTTCATTCAGTATGAATAATTACCACAATATCAACTACACAAAGAATGAGTGAGTTTCATTGAGAATATCTGTTCTCTCTTATATCTTTTCCATACAATAACTTTCCCCTTTTTATCTTCTCATTTACTATATTTTGAGTTTTTTGAGCTCCCCAGCTCTCTTATACAGCTTCCTCGCCAGTACCTATCTATTATCTCTTGTGATTAATATTCCTAAATTCAGTAAATACTTATCTCTCTCTCTCTTCCTCGCCGGTCACTTTTATCATAGAGTAAAGATATAGCATCTGAAGATAGATATCCCATGGTATGGGTAGTTTATGTTCCAAATTTCAAGCCGATTTTATGTTAAGTCAATTACTGTCTACTATTACTGTTCAGTCGGGTGAGAGTGTAAGAACGGCACAGTATGAGAGACTACCAGAATCACAAAGCTTCACGAAAAGAAACTACTATAACTACTAAAGGCACTTATAGAATTGACTTGAATTAACAGTGGGAATTTCAACATAAATGCCCTATACCGTGGGATATCTACTTATGCTATCTTTTCTCTATGCTTTTTGGGTAATATTTGCTAAGTTTGATAATTTTTTCACTCTATACCTACTCACAAGAATTGAACCGTTTCGCATCTCACTCACCATCTTTATTTAATTATTTATACTTCTTTCTCCTCAAACCTTATATTCTCCCTTTTGCTTTCTGTTGTATTATACAGATAAAATATACAGGTATACAAATTATACAAGGTATCATTTGGTATACAAATAGCTAGCGTTTGGTACTACCATAGAGATATATGATAAAGATACTTAGAATAATTTTAAATTCTCTACCACAGAGATATAGAATAGTTTTTATTTTGTGGTACTACAAATGACTAGTTTTATAGCAGGCCTAACCGGCGACGGGTACCGGTACCTCAGAATTATCTTTCTGCTGATGATAGACGTGGACATGTTGCTCGATCTTTCCTACCAGAATTAAGACCGCAGTCTCTGGAACTGATCGAGTCTCTGATGGTTTCAAAGTCTGAAATTCCAGCTGCCTCTTGTAAAATTCTAGATCTTCTTTGGAGTCTGATAGTTCTGTCTGTAAATGAAATACCAAGAGTAAATAGATTAGGATGGACGAAATTATTGAATTAAAATATATATGGAATTAAATGGAGAATGCATTTATTCAAATGCTAATTAATATAATTATTAATTAACGAAAATCCTAAATAAATGCTGTAAATCACCCCGAAGACTTCTGCTACTGCAGACATTGACAACAGGGTTAACAGCTAGATAGAGATTCGATGAGAACTACTATCCAAAAATTAGCTGCCAGCCCGGGAATCGAACCCGGTACTTCTCAATTGCCAGTCAGGAATGCTTACCCTTACACCAAACTGTCAATGTCGAATTTCCATCTAGCTGTTAACCCTGTTGTCAATGTCTGCAGTAGCAGAAGTCTTCGGGGTGATTTACAGCATTTATTTAGGATTTTCATTAATTAATTATTATAAAATATATATTTTATTTCTACATTGATAGATACAATATAATTCTCATCTATGAATGATCGGGGTAGGAACAACAGGCTTAAAGCCCAAAACTGTTCCTTTCCCCAAATTTAGATGGAAATTGTCCAAAAATAAATAGGTAATATCTTTGCGTTCACTGTATTGTCATAGAGAAACAATAGCATAGTAGATATCCCATGGTTTATGTCGCAAATTTTACTGTTATCTCAAGCCGATTACTGTCGATTACTGTCGATTTTTACTGTTTTGACCGGGTAAGAGTGTATGAACGACACAATATGAGAGACTACCAGCGTCAAAAAGCTTCACAGGAAAGAACTACGTGGACTATCAGCTTGAGATAACAGTAGAAGTTGCGACATAAACGCCCTATACCATGGGATATCTACTTATGCTATTGTTCCTCTATGCTAATACTGTTTAGTAATTCTTCATAGGCCTACTTGCTCAATTCAATTGTAAATAATAGTGAATATGGGTCTTGGCCATCTATATATAGTTTCATCATTCATATAGTGAGGTCCACGTTATAATGGCAGTGGATAAAGATAGAAGAATAGCGATGCCGATTCTCTGCATTAATTAATTATATTTCTACACTGTCAAAAGCATAATTGGCATCGTTGTGGACCTAGAAAAGGATAGTACCACCGGCTTTGTCAAATGATAGACAAGGATAGCAAAACCAAAGTTGATCAAATACTGTCATTATAACGTGGACCTCACTATAGATCTATAGATTTGTGAAACTAATTGAAAATTCTGTGAAGTGAACAACTACAAGACTTAACCTATTTCGGACTATGTGTAACCTTATCTAAATTTGGGAGAGGATTAGCACAAGGTTACCTTATTTTATTCTCTCCCTAGCGTTTTTATGAAGTACTTATTGTATGAATCAATAAATAATAAAAAAAGAATGAAGATTGGTCATGTATGGGCATAATGCCAGTGTAGTCTTCCTCATGCCTGTAATTTTCTTAAAATAAAAAAGAGTATGAAAAATACTCAAGCAGAAGAGAACATAGTACATAATACAATAGATGAAAAAGAATAAAGAAATTAAATAAAAAAATAGATATTCTTTGAGCTATCCAGAGTACAAATTTAATTGAAAGGGATGCGGTATAATATATTTTTGAATCTTTTACCTTGGATTTTTGGATAATTTTGATTAAATTTGTGAACAAAGAATTAGCTGTGATATTGACTTTCATTTAATTTTTCACTTAACCTATTACGGACTATGTGTAACCTTATTTGAATTTGGGAGAGGAATAGCACAAGGTTACCTTATTTCTTCCCTCCCTATCATTTTTGATGATGTACTTGTTGTATGAATTAATAAGGGATCAAGAATTTTCAGCTGAATATCTTTGAAATATGCTTGGAAATGTATAATATTGAATTTGAATAACTGTTAGATAAATGAATGGCCATTGGATGAATTTGAATGGATGAATTCACTGCTCAATTTGCAACTAAAAATTTCATATGAATAAATAAAAAAAGATGCCTACATTTATCGTCTCATTTATTCAATGAACTGATGTTAGAACCAAATATTGCATAGGTACTGTTGGAAAAAAATTACTCATTAATTCTTGATATTCAAAAGCAGAAAGAAATATTGAGTAGTCCCACATCTTATTCACGAAATATAGCCTATTAATATTTGAGGAATTCATAATCCATGTAGGCTATTTTTGAGAGATGTGTAAGGTACCTCTAGTGATGAGAGAGGTACTATATTATACTATTTTGAAACCAATTGTTGGAAAGCCTGGCAAATGTTCCTTGCTTTATGTACACCAGTTATTATTTTAGCTTCATTTGCATTTTTAGATTTGAAGTTTTTCCCTCCAGTGGCCAAAAGAGTAAAAAATATGAAAATAGCGTACAATATTATTAATAAAGAATGTAAACTACTAATAAATAATGTGGATGAAATAGTTCATTCATATTGAATTGCTACATGGATTATAGATTGTAGATTATAATTGTTGGTAGTATAGTATTAGTATGTTCAAAAGCATTATTTTTATTTATTTATACGTTGATAGATACATTATCATTGTCTACTACGAATGATTGAGAAAGGATCAACAGGCTTAAAGCCCAAAACTTTCCTTTCCCAAATTTAGGTAGAAATTGTCCAAAAATATAGGTAAAATTATGTTGATAGAAGAAGGATAATCAAGTACGGTACCTGAGTATCTTTGGTATCCTTACTGTCCCCATCTTCCCATTGATTTTCCAAGTCCTTCGAGTCTGTACCAGAATAAAAAGCTCTAACGCCTTCTGCTGCTAACATGGTTTGGGCTACAGGTACCGCTCTAATCAGATAAGAAGAAATTTTACAATTGTTTTGAAAAGTTGTAGAGCTTATAGTTGACAATAATTTTTCTATCAATAAAAACAATTAAGCTGGGTTTACACCAAAGTTATTAATGAAATGAAATGAAAATATTCTTCAACTCCGCCTCATTTCATTTCATTTATAACTTTGGTGTATCCCAGCTTAAGTGTTTTTTCCGATAGAAAAATTATTGTTAACTATAAACTCTATAACCTTTCAACAAAGTTAACCTTCTGGTTAAAAGGTTTTAACCTTTAAACTCTATTAACAAAGTTTTAATAATTTGATCCTTATAGATTCTATTAGATTGAACGGAGCTTGTCAAACACATTTTATGTTCATCATGTGTATGTTAAGTTATGTTCAATCTAATAGAATCTTTAAGGATTAAGTTATCAACATTTTGTTAATAACTTTGGTGTAAACGCAGCTTTAGATACACGCTTCAACGTTTTTTTAGTTTTAATTCATTGAAGAGTTCCAGTGTTCCACAATATCAACAAACATCCTAATAGTAAAAGTTTTTCAAGTTAGGTTTGGAAGTTTATAGAGCTCAGTCACCAATTTTCTATTACATCTATATATATAAAAGCGAAATGGCACTCACTCACTGACTGACTGACTGACTGACTCACTCACTCGCAGAACTAAAAATCTACCGGAACAAAACGTTCAAATTTGGTAGGTATGTTCAGTGGGGCCTTTAGAGGCGCACTAAGAAATCTTTTGGTGATATTTTAACTCTAAGGGTGGTTTTTGAGGGTTTGAAGTTCTTTTAGCATGTATAGCCTATATTCTTCTTATTCCAATATCTTAAAATTATAATTGAAATGTCCATACCATATTTTAATATACACTATAATCTAGCGAGAGTACCCCTTCGAAACAGTTGTTCTGGATACAGGAATGAACAAATCTGAAGGTTGAAATTAATCTTTCACTTATTTCAAGCACTGAAATTGAAGGTATATCTCCTCAAATCATCAGACAATAATAATTGGTGAAGTATTAAAAGATTTTGTTGAATTAGGTGCGGTATTAAAAGTATGGAAGCCTAAGATATTTCAAAAAATGGTAAGATAGGACATGCAAATTATTGATAATAAGATCCCAGTGTGATGAATCTTTCAAATAGATCTCATGAGAAGAGAGAAAATTGTGATTACCTTTTAAAATGAAAGATTTGCTAAAGGAATAGTTAGCGACGAGCGATAAAGCTTACTGTAGCTTACAGTAACTGTATATAGATAAGAGTACCGTTCTGTACCGAATATTTTCTAGAAAATTATTCAATAAAATTATAATTATTCTGCAAATAAAGCACGAATTATTTACGAATTGCTCATTGAATTGAGGTTACACTTTGTTTACTATCGATCAGATGTTTAAAGCAGCCTGAACACAGCTGACTGATTCAAAGTATTGTCAAATGTCATGCTGGCTTCACGCAAGATATAATACCATCTCTAAAAATTATAAAACTATCAATAAAGGACCAAGAATTTCAAATAAAAAATAAAATGTATGTATTATCGTTGAAATTATTTATTATTAAGAAATTATATTATATGTCAGGTCTTATTGTAACTAACTAGGTCATAGCATGAAATTATATTATTGATAAAACGGCAGAAATTAATTATAACAGTCTCAAACTAATAAAAATTGTATAAGAATATTAATTATTAATGATTAATTCAGCTGAACCACATGGTAATTAAATCTCTTGGCAAGCCTAAGCCAATCATAGTGCATAGAAATAGCACCAAAAAGGTGATCGTTTGAAAGCAACACATGTTAATCTACTATCAGACAACAAACTGCCTTATCATTACGCTAGCACATGTACATTGTATGAGAGGAACTATGTCTAGAATATTAAGCAGTTTTAAGAATTACATAAATTGAATGATTATTGTAATTAAAGGAATTATATTCTACTGCCTGCCACTGACGTCACGTCTACGTCACAATCGTTCTACCAATGGCAAATTTTTATGCAATTTATTACATCGAGATTCTCAGAAGAAAGGTCTAGCCAAGAAGCTGAGAGAAAAGACAGCACTTCCCTTTTGAAATCCTCACCGTTCAGATCTCTCTATAGTTACCAAGACCTATTTGTAAAATTTTGTTCGATTTTATATGTTCTATTTGTGAGCCGATATTTTAGGCCAATCTATTTGTTATTTGTAAATTTATTTCATCAATCGATAATTTAAAAGTTAAAGTAATTATCCTTAATTATTGGTGAAGGAATATTAAATTAAAATTCCCCACGTGCTGAAACCGAAGCCTGGATCCGCTGCCGATCAAACGATTTCTGATCTAAAGAAGAAAATCCGACCGCCAAGGAATTTCACGTGAGTTATAAGTTTAACGGGCCCAATCTACGCTTCGAAAATATTTCAGTGCAGAAAGATATAACATTTTCTTCGTTAAATTATTGGCCACGCCGACAAGCGCTTTTAGTTATTAAGAGCCTAGAATTTATTCAATATTTAATTTATACGAACTTGTAGTTGATTAGCTATCCTCCGCTGCCAGAACCACGACCCCGAGCATTTTAAAAATATTTTATAACTCATTTTCACTATTTTTTCAAAACTGTTAAATTTTATCAATTGTAAAATTCTGTCGAATCACGCATGGTATCATGCAAGCACAAGAAATTTTTAACTATTCTGTTAATGCTAAATATTATCAACCTGTAAATCAAATTCTGAACCTGCACTGTATGATATATATTTATATAATATATTCAGTTTTGTTAATTCGCTTTCTGAGTTCGATTATTTCTTAAGCCTGTCAATTATTGTGTCTGATACGTTCTATATCCTCAAGAACCGATTGAATACGATCATTGGAATAATTGAATTAAGCTGGATATTGGAACAGGTCTAAGTGGATGTAGCGAGTGGGGTCAGATCGAGATATTTATTCTTTGTCCTTACCTGCTCATATATCAGCTTTTATCTGTTACCAACTCGACTTAGGAGCGAACACATCAATTGTACAGCAGATGCAGCCAGAGATCATATAAGTTCCTACAATTGAGCTTAAGACCCGACAAGACTCTGTTCTCGAAGTATATTCTGAACGATATTTGGTCCAAATACCGTATTTTAATCCTTCAGAACTTATTAGAGACGCAGTCCCGTAAATTATCTACATCAGGATTTTTGCTCGACCTGTATGATTTTGTATGCTCATTCTTCACAGGTAATAATTTTAAGGTATCCGTATTCAGTGTTTAGCGATCGCTACACTGCTTATAAAAAATTTCATCTTATACAATCTGTCATTAGAGGAATCAAGGGTGAGCGAGCGTTTAGGCCTCCCACGATTCCGACAATTGTATTGACTCTTGTAGTGAGTCAATCAGTCTGGTGTTCCACTCAGCGTCCACACACGCATTGCAAATTTATAGCCTCTACACCATTGACTCAGTACAAGATTCACCCTACATACGTGAGGTTTTAAATACAGCATTACATCACCCTACGTTATGTCCTATCCGGAGGTGAGAGTGACTCCCCAGGAAGAGCTTCACATGATTTGCCGGCCCACGTGAGGCATTTAGATCAGCACTACATGATTTGGCAAATCTCTCTACATATGTGAGGCGAGTAAAAAATACCGCATCACATGATTTGGCGCCCAACAGTGATAGGCATTGAAGAGGTGGATAACGACTACGAGGATTATTTAGTTGCTCAGTATACTATAGCGCTGACAACGGGAAAATTTTTGAAAAATTCATGGTTGTGAATTTCTTCGAATTTGTATTAACTGTTCACTGTTAATAAAATAACAGTCGTACCATACCCAATTTTTGAACAGAGAAGAAATTTATCGATTGATGAATTTTTAGAGAAGAAATCGAACTCAGAATTTATTATTGTGTTATTCGAAAATTGGTCATACTAAAGTCATAGGTTTAAGAAATACCATAAGAAAGGTCGTATCATTTGAAGAATATAGGTCTATTGAAACAATTTATAAATTTTATGGAAAAGAGGATTGAAGTTATTACATTTTTAAATTTTTAAAGCATAAAGAGGGAAGTAAAATAAATCACGGATATATTGCGGAATAATTCAAACAGAACACTGCTGCTTTATATAAAATTTTGCAAAGAATACTAGCCCTATATAAGAATTGCGGCAAGAAATATAAGAGTAAAATATTTATAATAATAATAATAATAAATTATAAGAGGCGTACCTGTATTCCCATAAGTGTCCATTGTGTATCCTTTATGTTACATCGTTTTATGTCAACGATATTGCTAATTTGATTCACTTCATCACTGAACATATTATTGAATCACACTTTGTATCTCTTCATTGAACGAATTTCTTCCCAATATTTCAATTTTGATCATTTACTTATAATCGTTTCACATAACCTCACATGTTTGCGGTCGTTCAACACACTTGCATCGTTATAACATTAAATAATTATGGAAGGTCCACACCGCATCCTGGAGGCCACGTCAGCGATTTCAGAGACGGAGGATGTTGCGCGGGATAAACGCCCATGCATTGCCGTTCCAGAGGTCCGGACGCCCGCATCTCATGTCATAGAACCATTGCTGCCAACCAAAGACCACACACCCGCCCCTTCCGTGTTACAGATGAGTCTCATCCTGGAAGCATTGAACGATATGATCAAAGAAAGGAAACAACTGAACGAAACACTAAACAATATAAATAAGAACTACGACCAAATAAAGGAAGTCAAACAAGCAAGCGGACGTGATACATGTATGGAAGACCAACCTACCGAAAATGTCAAGGCTGAAGTCGCGCCGCACCATGCAGAACGCCGAGAGGACCGGACGACATCACCCGCCAGGCCGAGGACGACATCATCAGGTAGAGGGACAGCACGTACCAACGCGTGCCGACTACCAGGAGTCCAGGACGTTGCCCGCCAAGTGGAAAGAGCAGCCCGGACCGCCGAAGCACGTATCTCCCATCCACCAAGGACAGCACCTGCAACACATCAAATCAGTATCCATCAAAAACAATCAGAAAACAACATTAGAACAATTAAAATCCGCATAAAGTCAAGACCCATCAAAAGCAGCCAAAACAATTCAAGAAGAGAAGAATATCTAGAAGAACCTACAACCACCGCCGTCATGTTAGGCTGAATCTGAATATCAGATTCTTCACCGCCATGCAGAGAAGAAAATAGTCATCAAGAGGGCCTACAATCACCGCAGTCATGTCCATTAAATCAAGCCGACTGTACACCAGCATGCAGAAAAGAAAAATACTATCAACCAGAATCAACACACATCACCGGCATGTAAGGTTTAAAAATATCAAACTACATGTCACCGGCCGACAAAGAGGAGATGCGTTTGTAAGAAATGATCTACACCAAGGCACATTCGTTTTAGCCAAGTTTAGTAAAACGGATAGTTGCAAAATCGGAATTGGACCTTGAATGACCCCGAATCAAATTTAGATGGGGGCTTAAGGAGGAAATAATCTTTTAACCAACGGAAGCTACGTTGTGAATTACACCAATTATCAAACTTCTTCATAGTCACAGCCTACCCATCGAATCATATCTTGCAGACTAGCATCTTCTACTGCAGCCTAATAATCAACATAACCTAAACTTCGCCGCATCTCAGCTAATAAGAAACATTCAATCCACATAAATGAAGAAATTATTATCAACTTTAAGTCAAGAATTTGAAACTGAAAAAACTCTAAAAAATTACCAACCTGATCAACCATCTGCCTCATGTTACAGTCATCACAGGAAAATCGCCTGGTACATCCGCACAACTGAAAAACAGAAAAAAGTTATATTATCCATAGAAAATAATTAAATTAGAAATAACATGAATTAGTAGTGAATAGGAGGAAAGAAAATAAACAAAGTTTATTTGAAAAAATGCGTAAATCTAACCTCGAAATACAGAATCGATAGAAAAATCTATTCAGAACCAAAGCCTGTTCGATAATTTTCTTCGTCACACCAACCATGTGTGTGAAATCATAGGGTCAATGTATAGGAATCAAAGCAATATCGTTGTTAATTAATGTAACCTATTATTTAATGTGAAATTATAAGTAAAAAAACGCAAACAAAAATATATATTATGTTAATTTGCACGAAATGCGCATGTTCTATGTCATATAAATGTATTCTAAAAAGCTAAAAAGAAAATGAAATTCTTACCTTCAAATGTGAAATTTATTACTGTTGCATCAAAAGATCATGAATTGTAATTCAAATGATAAATGTAATCTTGAAGACATAATATTTGTAACCAGCATTGATAAAAATCAAGAAAACCATTTCAAGTGTAACCCTGTTTGTACACAACGTACTAAGCGTAAAAAGAATTGCTCGAGTCAAATGGTAGACAATTGTCAAGTCACCGAAGTAAATCACACTCTCACCCAATTTATGTAAAAGCCAGAACAAAGAGTCGAAACTGTAATAACTATGAAAAATGATGAAAATCTATATTTGTTGCAAATACTGTTTGAATCCTAAGAGGAAATATGTGAAATTTTATATATTGTTATAGTTAGGGTCTGCTCATAAGCCACCCGTGAATGGAAGTTGTGGATTTGTTTTAATGAAGGATCCAAAGAGACCTCATTAATTATTGTATTTCGATTGTATCCAATGGAAGGAACAATCAATTATTTATTTTCTCGTAGCCAAAAGTGCACGATATATGTTTTTAGTGTTAAGTGTGGAGTTTTCGTAAAGTAAGGAGATGAAATGGTGTATTCATCACAATATCGGATTTTTCAAATAGTCATGTTTCGACTCGTCTCCCAATTACCTATTTAAAATATCCTGGGGGCTTTTGTGTGATGAATCTTTCAATAGATCTCATGAGAAGAGAGAAAATTGTGATTACCTTTTAAAATGAAAGAATTTGCTAAAGGAATAGTTAGCGACCGAGCGATAAAGCTTACTTATCAGTAACTGTATATTAGATAAGAGTACCGTTCTGTACCGAATATTTTCTAGAAAATTATTCAATAAAATTATAATTATTCTGCAAATAAAGCACGAATTATTTACGAATTGCTCATTGAATTTGAGGTTACACTTTGTTTACTATCGATCAGATGTTTAAAGCAGCCGAACACAGCTGACTGATTCAAAGTATTGTCAAATGTCATGCTGGCTTCACGCAAGATATAATACCATCTCTAAAAATTATAAAACTATCAATAAAGGACCAGAATTTCAAATAAAAAAATAAAATGTATGTATTATCGTTGAAATTATTATTATTTAAGAAATTATATTATATGTCAGGTCTTATTGTAACTAACTAGGTCATAGCATGAAATTATATTATTGATAAAACGGCAGAAATTAATTATAACAGTCTCAAACCTAATAAAAATGTATAAGAATATTAATTTATTAATGATTAATTCAGCTGAACCACATGGTAATTAAATCTCTTTGGCAAGCCTAAGCCAATCATAGTGCATAGAAATAGCACCAAAAAGGTGATCGTTTGAAAGCAACACATGTTAATCTACTATCAGACAACAAACCTGCCTTATCATATACGCTAGCACATGTACATTGTATGAGAGGAACTATGTCTAGAAGATTAAGCAGTTTTAAGAATTACATAAATTGAATTATTATTGTAATTAAAGGAATTATATTCTACTGCCTGCCACTGACGTCACGTCTACGTCACAATCGTTCTACCAATGGCAAATTTCATGCAAATTATTACATCGAGATTCTCAGAAGAAAGGTCTAGCCAAGAAGCTGAGAGAAAAGACAGCACTTCCCTTTTGAAATCCTCACCGTTCAGATCTCTTTATAGTTACCAAGACCTATTTGTAAAATTTTCGTTCGATTTTATATGTTCTATTTGTGAGCCGATATTTTAGGCCAATCTATTTGTTATTTGTAAATTTATTTTTCATCAATCGATAATTTAAAAGTTTAAAGTAAATTATCCCTTAATTAATTTGGTGAAGGAAATATTAAATTAAAAATTCCCCACGTGCTGAAACCGAAGCCTGGATCCGCTGCCGATCAAACGATTTTTGATCTAAAGAAGAAAATCACGACCGCCAAGGAATTTCACGTGAGTTATAAGTTTAAAGGGGCCCCAATCTACGCTTCGAAAATATTTCAGTGCAGAAAGATAAATTTTTCTTCGTTAAATTATTGGCCACGCCGACAAGCGCTTTAGTTATTAAGAGCCTAGAATTTATTCAATATTTAATTTATACGAACTTGTAGTTGATTAGCTATCCTCCGCTGCCAGAACCACGACCCCGAGCATTTTAAAAATATTTTATAATTCATTTTTTCACTATTTTTCAAAACTGTTAAATTTTATCAATTGTAAAATTCTGTCGAATCACGCATGGTATCATGCAAGCACAAGAAAATTTTTAACTATTCTGTTAATGCTAAATTATTATCAACTGTAAATCAAATTCTGAATCTGCACTGTATGATCATATATTTTATTATATATATTTCAGTTTTGTTAATTCGCTTTCTGAGTTCGATTATTTCTTAAGCCTGTCAATTATTGTGTCTGATACGTTCTATATCATCAGAACCGATCGAATACGATCATTGGAATAATTGAATTAAGCTGGATATTGGAACAGGTCTAAGTGGATGTAGCGAGTGGGGTCAGATCGAGATATTTATTCTTTGTCCTTACCTGCTCATATATCAGCTTTTATCTGTTACCAACCTCGACTTAGGAGCGAACACATCAATTGTACAGCAGATGCAGCCAGAGATCATATAAGTTCCTACAATTGAGCTTAAGACCCGACAAGACTCTGTTCTCGAAGTATATTCTGAACGATATTTGGTCCAAATACCGTATTTTAATCCTTCAGAACTTATTAGAGACGCAGTCCCGTAAATTATCTACATCGGGATTTTTGCTCGACCTGTATGATTTGTATGCTCATTCTTCACAGGTAATAATTTTAAGGTATCCGTATTCAGTGTTAGCGATCGCTACACTGCTTATAAAAATTTCATCTTATACAATCTGTCATTAGAAGAATCAAGGGTGAGCGAGCGTTTAGGCCTCCCGCGATTCCGACAATTGTATTGAATCTTGTAGTGAGTCAATCAGTCTGGTGTTCACTCAGCGTCCACACACGCATTGCAAAATTTATAGCCTCTACACCATTGACTCAGTACAAGATTCACCCTACATACGTGAGGCTTTTAAATACAGCATTACATCACCCTACGTGTATTGCCTATCCTCGGAGGTGAGAGTGACTCCCCCAGGAAGAGCTTCACACCAGGTAGACACAGAACGTGAAATAACGTTAGAAACACGTAATACCTTAACGTGAAAAGACGTTTATATTCAACGTTGAAAACACGAGAAAATGTCCGCCGTTTCCCATTATTTCAAGTTGAATAATAGTTGAAAAAACATTGTAACAACCATATTTCAACTATAAATAGACGTTGAAAGCACGTCGTGACAACCATTATTTAACTATAAATAGACGTTGAAAGCACGTTGTGACAACCATTATTTTCAACTTAAATAGACGTTGAATAGCCATACTTTTGAACGTACGGTACTTATCAATTACATGGTAATATTTCTAAAATCATTTGAAAAGAGATGAAAATACGAAATCTATTTCCATTTATTTACATATGATTTCATGTAACAGAAATATTACCCTGCAATGCGGTACATTGGTAAGTTGACATTAAAAACACACATAAAAACCATATCATATCTTTCTGTATAGGGCTACTTTTTATAGAAATAGAAAGGAAATAAAAATCTCAGTATCCTTTTTGAATATTTAATCACTATTATTAATCATTATTTAAATGATTCAAAAAGGATACTGAGATTTTTATTTTTTTTCTATTTCCATATTACTTCAATTTTGATCCACAAAAATAGTATGATGAAAGGTTTTAAGAACTAAGATGGTTACAACCAAATTACCATGGTAATTTAATATACTCTGCCAAGCTCAAAAACATTTTATGTCTGTAAGAAACATAAATTAAAACTATTATTTCAAGAATTCAGCAGTTGTTTAAAAATCTTGAATTTTTAGTATGATAATTTTATCTGTGGTGAGCAAAAATAGCTCAATTCTTTCTAGCAAATAATATAGATCATCTAAATTTTTACTTGACATTTATGCCAGGTTTAAACTATGCCAATTGGCAAAACAAGTAATAATTGTCAATTAGTTTTTATTTAGTTATGCCTATATGATGGTTCTAGAATTAAAAGATTCAATTGATACTTTACACCAGCTATAAATTTCAGAAGACAATATTATTGTCTTGTCAATTGGCATCGTATAAACCCGCCTACATTTTAGTTTTCAGGTATGATGATAGTTTGTGATTTATGCAATAGAGAAACAAATATTTTATTACAGTGTTTCAATAGAAAGGGACTTTCAAAATAACTTTCACTTTCATTTCATAATACTTTTTAATTACTGACGAAATTAGATTGTTTTTTTCTCCACTGAAAATACTCTGACTGTCGCATATTTTAGCCAATCCTTAATAGCGTCTCCAATTTGGGTCTCAATGCCCACAGTCGACCACAAGATTTTTTGATAGAATCTGAAACATAAGGTAATATAAATTTAATAAGAAATTCTATAATATGAAGGCAGATGAAATTTTGCCACCACATAGGATTAGTAGTTTATTGATACAGATGTTGCATGGTTAAAGGGAATTGCTTTTAACAACAAGTACAGAAATTTTTCTCAAGTGCACATCTAATAATGTTATACATTTGATATTTTGTTATACACATTGATATTTTGAATCACAAGGCGAGATGATGACTGTTTTTTAGATAAAAATAGTCCATTACTATACAATAGTCAGACGAGAAAGTCACGCCAGCTGTTCATTCAAACATTCAAAGAACTAAGAATAAAGTAAGAATATTGGGTTTCCAAATTTTGTACCATAGACGAATTTTAACTTGAAATACTCCTCTTTCATTAGGCCTATAGAAGTAAACAAATAAGGCTCTATATAAAAACGGTAGAAAATTATTTTTAGATTTATGAGTAAATTTAAGAGTTACTGTAGGTACGGTAATACCGTACTTAGTTTTATGAAAAAAAACATTATTATTTATTTAATCATTCAGATAATTACATAATAAAACTTGAAAAGTTTAAATAATAAAGTTATTTTTAAATAAAAAAAGTTTTTTGTAATAAAAACAGTTGTATCCAATTTCAACCATTTTTTATTGGCCTACTAAATTTTGTAAACCTAGACCAAAAGTTTAAAATCACAATGAAATTAATCAAAAATATCCTTGACATATATGGGTTGTAAACATGCATAAATTAATTGAAAATTTAATTTTAAAATGAACAAGTTCAAGCTAAATTTCGTCACCATGGAATGACGATATTTGGAAAATGTTAATATTTATGAGCTGAACTCCAGACACCCGTTTTCAATTTTTTGGATCACCGAGTTAATTACTGAACTTGTTAAAAGCAATCACTTGATGTTAAGTGATTTATATTTATTAAGTTCAGTGTTATTATATTAAGTTCGATGGAATTTCTCAACACAAGCAGTCCTGTGACAAAAACAATACATAGATAGCATAATGAAAATATAATTGTGCAGAAATCAAAGTAATAGTAATTTATTTGGAAGTTAAGTAGTAGGCTACATGTAAAATACTTAAAACCAAGCTTATTGTATCATATTAATTTTTAATAATTATATTAAATTAGAGCCCTCTAATTTTAAATATAATTAACTCACCTAACCCTAACCTCAAATGTAAACATAATTATGTTCAACACACAATATTTGTTTTGAAGTTTTGACAATAAATCACCAAACAATCTCATATTTTAAATAAGAATAATAAATTAAATAAACTTACCAAGTCAAAGTGGAATAGGTAGACTCTTCTAAAAGAGTTCACAGCTTTCATCAACGTGATGAGAATTCAAACATGAAATGGCGTTGATCAGTCGATCGTCGTTGATAGATCCGTTTTTGTGTAAGGACTACTGTAACGCTGTGAGTGGTGGAATTGGAAGCTCGTTTTCAACGTGTTTCAACGATAGATCAACCGTTGAAAACAACGTTGCATTTAAAACGTTGAAAAATTCAACCGCTAACGGTTATTCAACCTCAACAACCAAATTTCAACGTTGGAAACACGTAGGTGTGCTACCTGGGATAGGACAAATTATTAAAATAATAAGATTCATTTAATTAAAAGATAGGACACTGCCAATAATTACCCAGATGTTTGCACTTTGAAAGTGATTTTAATTTAATTTTCACAAAAATAGCTTCAATTTCAGGATGAATTTGAAATCAACTAATGATTAGGCCTATTTCAATATTTCTATATTTTAGAAATACTGTGTTGTAAATACATCTGTAGATGACTAACACCAGGTCAAAACATCGTCACTGCAAAAAAGTACCTGAGTGTTTCCACTTTGAAAGTTATTTTAATTTAATTTTCACAGAAATAGCTTCAATTGCAGAATGAATTTAAAATCAACTAATGATTAAGCCTATTTCAAATTCAAATTTCAAGTAATAAAATAGCAAGTGATTGAGTGAATAATATTCTTAATTCAAGTGCGTTAAATATACCTTAATACATTTATGGATATCGTTATTGATCAAGGTGAGAGAATTAAAATTGAGTTTATTTTTTTACCAACCTGAATTTATCACCAGAATTGCCACATATAATACAGGGAATATTCTGCTAACAATGTAGTATTGCATCTTGAGTTAGAAATCTATTTGTATTCTGTTTTAGGAATAATCATTATAACAAGACAACCACCTGTATATAAACTGAAAACTGCATAAAAATTATCTTGAAAATCGTATTTCAATCAAGTGCTGACATTGATCTATGAGAGACCACAGTTGACTTCAATTTATTTGATATTTTTAATGTCGAATGATGATGTTGTTCTCTAGAAAATACGAGCAACATTTAATGTTCTCATAAATTTCATTTATCAATCATACAAGCTTTCACCAGAGAGGACTTAGTAATTATTATTAGGTATTTATTTATCCTATTAGTAGACCTACTTATTTTACTTTTTTTATTTTTACATATTCAATATGTGCTTTCACAAACCTTTTGACACAAAAATATAGGCTACGTAAAAGCCAAAAGTGAATAAATGTGATTCATAAAAGATGCCCATGCAGGTTTTGGTAGATTTTCATGACTATTGGAAATGAATTCATTCATGCAATGGAGTATGATTCTTGAGGATTTGAATAAGTGCTTAGGATTGATACTGAATGAGTACAATAATATAAATCGAACAAATACATCTTTGATATTGTAGGATTGCTCTAATAAATAATGATTATTATTGGTGATTTTTAGATTTTGTTGATGTAGTTATACGCTTTGTATTTTATGAATATATAGGCTATTCACAATTTTTCAAAATTTATACAAGTTGAGTTGATCAATGAAGATAACAATAATGATGGAGGTATTATTCATTCATCACTGAGCCGCAATAATATAATAATTGGCAATGAAAAAAGGCTTAGCACTTTCTATTTTACCCCAAATTTTGATTAAAAATTAGTGTTATAAGATTTACATAAATTATATTTAAAGCATTCAACACTACTCTACTATACATATATATTGATGTCCACGTTATAATGGCAGTGTTCGATTAGCAATAGTATTACTATCCTTGCCTTTCATTCAACAAAGCGGATAGTGCTATCTCTTTCTCGTTTTGCTCTGTTGCCAGATCATCTTTCAACAATGTAGAATGAATGATTAATGAACAAAGTATTTCATCTTAATTATGTAGATTCATTATGATATTATTAAAAAATATAATTTATTGCTTGATAAGATATAATTGATAATTTTAAACGAGAATGAACAGTTAATATTACATCAATAAACCTGTATCAGCTACCGTCTATAGAAGGCATTGACAAGACAGAGGGTCGGCAACGTTGTTCTCTTATCTTTCTCCACTGCCATTATAAAGTGGACCTTACTATAGGCCTGTAGAATATATGACAATACTCAGTTACACTACAATAGTGTATGGATTAGAGAGTACCTGTAATTTAGCTTCAGGAAAAGCGTGCGTGTATCAATAACTATTGAATAGAATATAGTAGTCTAGAATAGCAGTGGAGGTAGATGAATAAAATTGACAATAGAGTTTTTGAAAAGAATATCAAGTACCTACAAAAAATTCATAGTAGAGAACAATATAAACCCATGCAAAAATTAGTATGTATTAATTATGTAGGCTGTTATGAAAAATCTGGTGTGGTGCACTCACACAACTTTCCTTGCCGTTAACAAAATTGATCAACTGACGCTAGTGTTCACGCGCATCTCAAGTCTACTTTTCTAAGATCTGAGCCAGCTGGTGACAGGACAATAGCGCTGCAGACCAATACCTACTATTACTTAAGTAATAATAGTAGGTATTGTGCAGACACACGAAGTCTGCTATCTCTTCATAGTGAATGATTTAATAGAATCAACAGTTGCCAACAGTTTTCAATAATTGAATGATCTTATTTTCACCAATTTTGAGAATATTTCAAAAAAGCAAAAAAAAAACGCTGGAAAACGCTAATTTTGGTCGTATCTTTGACGTTATTGCAAATTCCTTCTAACACAACATTATTACACCCTAGCTGAGCTTCTGTGCTAAATTTGAACATTTTTTGTTCGTTTGTTCTCGATAAAGCTCAGAAAACGCTTAAAAAAACGCAGATTTTGGGTGTATCTTTAGAAATTTTTCCAAATCCGTTCTTAGTGCGCCTCTAAAGGGCCAACTGAACATACCTACCAAATTTGAACGTTTTTGGTCCGGTAGATTTTTAGTTCTGCGAGTGAGTGAGTGCCATTTCACTTTTATTATAATAAATAGATAGCTTATAAAGATTTACTGTATTATAAAACAAACATTTTTTTGTATTTATTTATTTCATTTACACATGCACAAAATCAAAACAATGATTGGGAGAGAGATAACAGAATTGATCCAAAACTATTTCTCCCCCGAATTTCGATAGTTAATGAGCAGATTTGAATAAGGTTATATGAAAGCACTTCTTATAATATTTCACAAAAATTTACCGTCCAAATATATAAACAATGGAAATTTGGAATTTGGGTTAATTATTGTGGGTGCTGCCCGCAATAAGCTAGACTTTTTTTGCCTGTGCGTTGGTGATGGAAATAAGTGCTTAGGTAAATAATTTAATGAGATGATCAAACGTCCATGCCTCCGGCGGGACTCGAACCCACGAATCAGGCGATACTAGCAGACTGCAGTTTGTAACATTTCAGACAACCAGACCTACCTGGCAAAGTTGGATAAATAAATAAATAAATAAAGGCCTTTATTGAACATTTCAAAGAAATCATTACATAATATTATTGTATATTTAATTGTCGGCATATCTCCATGGCAAAGTGCCGTCAGGAGGAGTTATTGGAATTGACATACATGCAATAAATTAACTTTTCCTTTTCAATTACAATATTAATGTTTTTCTTGTTTTTTTTTCAAAAGTTGTATTCCTGCACAAGAGAGTATCTGTACTGCCACGCTTCTTTGCAGTACCGGCCTACAGCTTCCCAGTCATGCCCGTTTAGTCTTGACCTCAGCTCCTGAGTTGTGAGGATACTGTTGTTCAGTTGTCTTCTCCGGATTTCAGAAAGGATGGAACATCTTGCAATGAAGTGTGGTACGTCTTCTTCTTCTTTCATGTTGCATAATGAACAAATCTTCACTGCCTGGCTAAACGAGTATTTGTTCAGTCGGATGAGCTCAGTTCTAGCCTTCAGGAACCACTTCACCAGTGTGAAGTCGCCCTGATGATGAATGTAATCCGTGAAGTTTGCCAATTCAGGGTAGATTGAACATCTCTGGCTGCGCATCCTTCTCCTTCCAAAGCTCTCGCTGAGCCCCTCCTTGACCCTGTTCACCACCGCCAGCACGTTGCACGATGGAATGCTAGAAGCAGGGATGCCGAAGACAGTTTGTAGCTCCAGCCAGTCGTTATATATGAAGATCTTCTTCTCTATCACCTTCTTCATTAGTATGCAGGGGTATCTGTGATCGGGTAGGCTCAGACATCGGTGTACGTACTTGAGATGCAGCTTCAAAGTGTGGACTAGCAGTGGGCTAACTCCAGTTTCAAGGAATAAACAATAGTCAGGGGCCCACAATGGCAGGTTGAAGACTTTTTTCAGGAAGAGCCGTTGCACTTTTTCCACCACATCAACCATCCTTCCTCCCCACACTTGTGCTCCATAGCATATAATGGATCTTGATACAGCTTCAAAAACATCAAGTTTCTGCTTGAATTGTATATTATTCTGTGCTAGGAGCCCGTTAAACACGTTCAAAGAAATTTTTGCAGCAGAGGCTTTCTCCTTAAAGTGCTGACTCAATGAGAGTTGAGATGACAAATTCACTCCTAAGTACTTATAGCTTCCAACAACTTTGATTGGCTCATTATTATATCTCCAAGCATCATGCCTACTAATCCTACCACCTCTTCTAAATATCATGATTTCGGACTTCTGAAGATTCACTTGAAGATTCCACCTCTCACAATATGTTTCCAGATTGGCTATCATCCTTCTCATTGATACTCTATCTGGGGCCAGAAGAACAATATCATCAGCGTAAGCTAATAGTTTAATGCAAATGCCACCCACACTGATCCCTCCATCTAAATACTCCTCCAGATCATTAATAAACAATGAGAATAGTAGGGGGCTCAATAAACAGCCCTGTTTCACACCTGCACCTGTCTCAAACTTTCCTGAGAGGCCCTCTTGTCCCCATACTCTTGACGTTGATCCTTCATACAGCTTCTTCAGTGTATTCAACATTTTTTGTGACACTCCAATTTCAGTGAGTTTGTAAAACAGAGCATGTCTATCAATTTTGTCAAAAGCAGCAGAATAATCGACAAAGAACGCATATACTTTTTTCCCTTTCTCTGCCAGCTTGATATTCACAATGCTCATAACATTGAATATGTTATCAATGGTTGAGTACGATTTTCGAAAGCCAGCCTGAAACTCTCTCAAAATATTGTAGGAAGACGCCCATTTCTCCAACTTATCCAGCAATATTCCTGCAAATAGTTTTGCTACTGTATTACCAAACGAAATGCCTCTATAATTTGCGGTCTCATTGCTGTTTCCTTTTTTGAAGATTGGGTATATGATGGATTCCTTGAAGTTCTCTGGGATGTCAGAAGAATTGAAAAGCTCATTAAATATCTTCACCAATTTTTCCAAAAAGACAGCCATACTTGAAGAACTCATAGGTTATTCGGTCCTCACCCGGTGCTTTATTCTCTTTGACTCTTTTAAGTACATTGGTGAGATCTTGAAGGGAAATCGGCGCATCCAAAATTTCATCCCCAAAGCATGGTGCTGCATATAATACTTTGTCTGCCGTGATTAAAGGATTAAGCAACCGGCTGAAGTGTGCCACCCAGTCTTCCAATGCAATATTGACTCCCACAATAAAATTCTTCCTTCTAAAACAACGTACAAGCTTCCAGAATTGACCAGAATCTTTTACTCCCTTGAATTTTTCTGTCAATTGGCACCAAAAATCTTTCCTCTTCCTCACGCATAATTGTTTGAAAGCTCTATTCGTCTCAAGATACTCCGCTCTGATTGTTTCCGAGTTTGTTCTCCTGAATACCTTCACTAGCACGACCGCGACTTGCTGTCCTTATCGCAGTAGTCCACATTAACTCATAATCGCTGAACATCATCTTAAATCTCAAAAAAGGTCTTCATTCTCGATAAATGTTTCAAATAGTAAAAAAAAATCATAGGTCTTAATGAATCGTATAAATTCAATATTATTCAATTTGTTCATGATTCCAGCTACATTATATGCCACAATACTCAGGGTTGAATCACTATTATTACTAATTACTCTAGGCCTTGTTTTGTGTGTATTTGGATTGCAGTTGTTAATTATAATCGCCGGCGTTATCGGCTGAGGGACGAAAAAACTGTGTTATTCCACACTTTTGGCTTGATTGCGATGAATTAACTTTCCGTGACTGCCTCTGTAGTGCATCTCCCTTCCTCTTTCTCTGGTTCGGCAACGATGGGTCGCCTATATTATCAGATTTCTCACTATCAGATTGCATATATTCACGTTTAACGTCCTCGTAGCTTACAATCTTCCCATCGATCTCCAAAGCATTCACTCTTACTTTAACATTGTGCTTATCTTTTAGTAGCTTTCGTGCCTCATTTAGTTCTCTGCGTTTCTCTCTCGTTTCCTTATCCAGGTCCCGAGCGACGAAAATTTTGGAATTCTTGAGCCTGCCGCAGTTGTCCAGAATACTGTATTTTTTAACTCCAGAGACCAACGACAACATAATAGGACGAACTTTAGAATTAGTTTTCACGCCTAGCCTTTTAACAAAGTTTATATCATCTATTCTGAGTTCCACCTTTATTATTTCATTACATAAATCCCTGATTTTTTCCAAGGCCTGTTCTCGCGTCTCGTTTTCAGACTCTTTAACTCCGTAGAATATTAGATTATTTTCTCTTTTAATACTCTCAATGGCAGTGTTATGCTTTCTTAGTTCTCGTTTGAGCTCCTCGTTTTCTCTGCCCAGCTCTTTAATTCTCCTATTTTGCTCGGCTATGATTGATGAGAGATTGAGCGCACTTATCTCTTGCTTGATAATTTTCTCTGTACTGGCATTGATATCTTCTTTAAATTTCTCAAACATAGCTGTCAAGGTATCCATATCAGCTACAGCCATTTTAACTGAAATGGTATTGTGAGGATTTTAGCTAAGCAATATTGTACTGCAATCCAGCGAAAGATTTCTTTCATCAAATCCCAGTCTCATTTATCAAGAACTGTGTTTTTGTTTAGTTGAAAATGGATTTACTTTGCGATAGTTTGTTAAACAGATAGAACGAGATGTAAAGTTGAAAGAATTGTCGAAAAGCGTTCATAAGCAGCTATATTGAGAATTACTGATAAGAATGGAAATACGAAGCAAGAGAGAGCCGACAAAGTTGACGAAAAAGAATCAACAGACTGGCACTACTGCGGGCTACGAAACTCGAGAGAAACAGTACATGAATTCAAGGAGATAAGAAGACCAGCGATAAGCCGGCCGGCGAATAAAATAAAACAGTTCAGAAATTTAACCTTAAATAATTTTAAACTCGCATTTTATACTCCTATTTACCACTTTTAAAAAAATCCAGTCTATTCATCCGACAGACGAGCTCCAGCTTTACATGACGCACCATTCAAATTCACGAAAACACTCAGAAAAACCACTAAAAATCAAAAGAAACACAGAGCGTAACAAGACTTGACCAAACCCGGCAGAATGCTCTGCCTAACTCGATAAATAATAATATATGTTAATAAAACAATATAAAACTTGTAGTACCCTTTTGTTAAAACAATGTATTGTTTATTAATTTGAATAGAGTAGCCAATATGAGTGAAGTGATTTTATAATAATACTAGCTTACCCGTCGAAATTCGTACCGCCAAAAAGTCAATGTATCTCATGTCACACTTGGCTTTATTTGGTGAATCATGAAATTTATCTGACAATCAATATTTTCATTTACATTTCAATACGGACTTCCTATGTGCTTAGTCATGCAGCATTTATTATTCCGTCATTCCAACATATTCTCAATCAATTGGTAGTAATATCTATCAGTAGAGTGTTGAATTAAAAAATAAATACCGTTAGGTTAGATCAGTGTTTCAAAGATGAATTTAATGTTTTCATAGTTGTTGATTGTCAATAGATGGTCCAGGAAATATGCGATGTACGACGAATTACACAGAATTCCATATTCTTTCCATCTTCAATTTTAGGATGAATACCGTACAAGCTAAGCTAAATTCAAAGAAAAATTCAATTTAGTCTGTCATTCTTCAGTAATTAATGATTGCAATATGAACAACTCTCTTTCATGAGTTTCTCAATGATAGGGGAGTGATAATAATTATTTGTGTAGGTCTTCTAAGGAACGATTATCTACAGCTGGTACCAATCAACTACGGTACACTAACGTCAACTCCAAACCACCGTTTTTTACTTTCCTTGCCCTATTACTATAGGTAAGGAAAGTATTGCTTTCCAAAAAAAATTAAGGTACCCTTATTTCAAGTTTTCTATACGTTTCAAGGTCCCCTGAGTCCAAAAACATGGTTTTTGGGTATTGGTCTGTGTGTGTGTATGTGTGTGTGTGTATGTGTGTGTGTGTGTGTGTGTGTGTATGTGTGTGTGTGTATGTCTGTGAACACGATATCTCCATTCCTAATTAACCGATTGACTTGAAATTTTAAACTTAAGGTCCTTATACGACGAGGATCCGACAACAAGAAATTCAATAAAATTCAATTCAAAATGGCGGAAAAAATGGCGGATAATTACTAAAAAACCATGTTTTTCACGGTTTTCTCGAAAACGGCTCTAACGATTTTCTTCAAATTTATACCATGGATAGCTATTTATAAGCCCTATCAACTTACATGAGTATCATTTCTGGGAAAATTGCAGGAGCTCCGTAATATTTTTGAGAAAAATGGCGGATAATCACTAAAAAAACATGTTTTTCACAGTTTTCTCGAAAACGGCTCTAACGATTTTCTTCAAATTCATACCATGGATAGCTATTTATAAGCCCTATCAATTGACATTAGTCTTATTTCTGGGAAAATTGCAGGAGCTCCGTTATATATTTGAGAAAAATGGCGGATTATCACTAAAAAACCATGTGTTCCACGGTTTTCTCGAAAACGGCTCTAACGATTTTCTTCAAATTTATACCATGGATAGCTATTTATAAGCCCTATCAACTGACATGAGTCTCATTTCTGGGAAACTAATGGGGGGTCCACCCCATCCTTGAGAAATGGACTTAGTAACCTCCTTCTCGTGCATGAGGTAGGTAGGTAGCGCAGTTCATAAAAAGAACACATAGTCGAGATATTTCATCTGTAGAACAGCTGTTTTGACGACTTTAAAAAAATTACGACTAAAAAAATAATCGAATTTCACAATTTACACTAAGGAAGTACTCTGAAAACAATAATTATATATACACATATACAAAAGTTTGATCGTAGTTTCAAATATGAGCAAGGAAAGTTGTGTGAGTGTACCACACCAGATTTTTAATACTAGTACACAATATATTGATCACAGGGTGACGTGTTTATTATACAGCTGGTAACTTTAGATGCTAATAAATTATAAGTAGCCACTCGGCCGAAAATGTCAAAACATAGGTCTGTAAAATGGATTGATAAATAATTTATTATTATTAGACCCCCTATAAAAATTTCTGGTCAGAAACCATCCCCAATATTCACACAACATATTCCTAAAGTTTCATGCCGTTTTGTGAAGTAGTTTTCGAGTCTATAGGGAACAAACACACAAACTAACAAACACACAAACAAACATTCATTTTATATAGATGTATATAATCATTTGAAAAGTCGGAAGAATAATAAGAACAAGTGGAAAAACGTTTAGAGGGACTAGAGGGAGCCTCTGCATATATGTGAACAGTTCTGATTGATCTAATAGAATTTTTTTTAATATTATTGAATGTAAGAAGACTTATTATTCAAATAAATTAAAAGAGTTGGAGTGGTTGAAAATAGGAAGCTAATTCAACAATATTTTAATAAACTACTTACTGCCTAATGAATTAGCTAACTAACTTATAACTAATTCGAAAAAAATATCAAAATAATCAACTGAGTATTTAACAACATTTGAAATGACAATACATTAGTGTGTGACCTTAACATTCATCTCTCTACGATTGCAGTACACAGAAACGCGACAGTAGGTAGTGCAATCTACACTGAACTCTATACACTATACTACACTCTCTACTCTCTACTCTCTCTAGAGTTCACTGGCAATCTAAAACATTTTTTAGGTTATAATCGCCCGTTTTCGAAGGCTGACCGACCAAACTTGGCCGGTCAGTTTGAACTGGAGTTTTCGAAGTCACGTGACCCTAAACGGGTGTGGTGAAATTCGATTCTGTCGGTTACGGCCAAACAGCAGTTTTCATTTCGTTAAACTGTTGGTTTGGTGTTTGGTGAAATCGGGCCTGAAATGCATTCATCGCTGAAAAATTGATTGGGCACTGCTACTTCAATCCTGGGAATATTATATTACTAGCCGTCAGGCTCGCTTCGCTCGCCATATCCGTTTAGCCAGACGTTTAGTCTGGACCCCCGACTAGATTGTTCTAACATATGATAAAAATGCTCAAATGAAAAATGCAGGCGAGCGAAGCGAGCCTGCTGATCTCATTCTTGGACGATCCAGTCGGGGGTCCAGGGGGCGGAGCCCCCTGGCTAGACGGATATGGCGAGCGAAGCGAGCCTGACGGCTAGTAGAGATGTATAATTATAATCATTTGAAAAGTCGGAAGAATAATAAGAACAAGTGGAAAAGGATAAAATCGATTTAAGTTTTTTATTCAGCTCTACATATTAGGTTAACATTATTATTAGTGAATAATTGTGAGATAATATTATAGTGGAATAAGGATGATGATAATAGTAGCCTACCTATTATTATAATGGTGAGACATTATCATGTGAAATAATTATATAGTGAAATACAATGTGACTTGGTGATTCAAATTTGTGTATTATAAGTAAATTATGCGACATTTTGGAAGCTTAATCCTCCTCCTCCTTAAGCATTTTCTCCACTTCTATATTCTCTATTTCCCCACCCTTATCCATATCTTTCAAACCTTCCAGCAGTAGCTTCATCTCTTTCTCCAGTTCTTCTAACAAATGCTCTTCATCTATCCATTCATGTCTCTCATCCTCCTCTCCATCATCCTTCCTCCCCTCTTCACACCCTCCTTTATCCCCGCAATGATGGTACTTAGCGACATAACCTCTGCCGGAATTACTGCCAAATTTCATTCCATTGGGCTCTGGTTTATGATCAGGCGGAAGACTCAGATGAAGGAAGTTTTGTTCGATTTTTCCTATAAACATGAGGAAAAGATTCTGTGGGGCTGAATTTTTTGGTTTGGAAGCCTCCAATTCTAGCGCACGCTTATAGGACTCCAGGTCTTCTTTGCAGTTTGAAAGTTCTGTCTGTTAACACAAAAAAATTGAAGGAAACTATAATAATAGTTGGATTAGAATAGAATCTGTCTGTAAAAACAAACGAATAAATAGAATAAAACAATTACCGTATTATTACAGTAGCTGGCTTAGAATATAATCTTGCAGTTTGGTAGTTCTTTCTGAAAATACAATAAATAAAATAGAACAATAAAAGTAGCTGGAATAGAATATAATCTTGCAGTTTGGTATTTCTGTCTTTAAATACAAATAAAAAAAACAATAATGTAGCTGGATTGGAATAGAATTTGGTGCAGTTTTGAAGTTCTGTCTGTAGAAACAAATAAATAAAATAAAACAATATAAGTAGCTGGATTAGAATATAATCTTGCAGTTTGATTGTTCTGTCTGTAAAAACAAATGAATAAATAAAATAAAACAATTAAAGTAGCTGGATTAGAATATAATCTCGCAGTTTGATTGTTCTGTCTGTAAATACAAATAAATAAATAAAATAAAAAAATATAGGCCTAAGTAGCTGGATTCGAATAGAATCTTGCAGTTTGATAGTTCTGTCTGAAAATACAAATAAATAAATAGAATAATACAATAAAAGTAGATGAATTCCAATATAATCTTGCAGTTTGATAGTTCTGTCTTCAAATACAAATAAATAAATAGAATAATACAATAAAAGTAGCTGGAATCTAATATAATCTTGCAGTTTGATAGTTCTGAATGTAAATACAAATAAAATGAAACAATAAAAGTAGCTGGATTAGAATATAATCTTGCAGTTTGATTGTTCTGTCTGTAAATACAAATAAATAAATAAAATAAACAATAATTATAAGTAGCTGGATTCGAATAGAATCATGCAGTTTGATAGTTCTGAATGTAAATACAAATAAATAAATAAAATGAAACAATAAACGTGGCTGGATATTGGAATAGAATCTGGCTCAGTTTGAAATTTCTGTCTGTAAATACAAATGAATAAATAGAATAAAGCAATAATTTAGCTGGATTAGAATAGAATCTTGCAGTTGCTTAGTTCTATATATAAAAACAAACAGAAGCCACCGGATTAGAATCTAAATTAGAATTTCGCAGTTTGAACTAAAAAATCATAAGTATATTTAAAGAGAGGAAATGCTTCAATCAATCAATAAAACTATTTGATGATGGTGATTGAATGTGTGTGCGCGCGGGTGTGTGTGTGAGTGTATGTAGTCTTTTTTCTCCTCTTATATCCCGATTAAACCTCAACTCCTGTTCACGGACAAGGGCTTCATGAAGCACTTTGTGAGCAGTAATTGTTCACATTATTATTTTTTATCATACATGATGGTATATTCTCTCAATAATAGAAAAGTAAGCAAGTGCAGTTATTAATTATTGTTGCAGTGTTGTTCAAAAGCAATTGATTATTCAAGTTTTATTGTAGATTAATAATTACTGTAGTGAATTCTGGCTCATCATGAGATCTAATTTGGACATGAGATCTAACAACTGTTAGTTCATTTTTGTTGAATAGTATTACACAGTAATATTACAATGTAATACATTTTTCTGGAATATTTTGATTTTGTATTTTGCTGTTTTCCAATGTAGCCTTTAATTATTTGATGTGTATACTCCGATGTGAACAATAAAATTTGATTTGAATTGAAACAATAAACAATCAGAAGTCAGGAATAAGATAGGAAACACTGAAAATATCCATATAATTTTTGCAATAAAATAAGATAACATTGAGGCAATATTCTATTTTATTTATTCTATGTGCAACCAGAAGAGCCTTTTGGATTCAGAACTAGGCTACTACTATAAATAATACTATAGAGAGGTCCACGTTATAATGGCAGTGTTTGATTAGAAATGGTATTGCTATCCTTGTTTTTCATCCAACAAAGCCCATAGCTCTATCTCTATCTCCCTTTGCTCTGTTGCCAGATCGTCTTTTACCAATGTAGAATTGATAATTAATTACCGTAACAAAATATATCATTTTTATTTATGAAAATTCATTATGAAATTATTGAAAAATATAATTTTCTTGCCTTATAAAATATAATGGATTATTTTAAATAAGAATGAACCGTTAATATTACATCAATAAACATGTATCATCTATCATATATAGAAGGCATTGACAAGACAGTGAGGATCGGCAACGTTGTTTTCATATCTTTCTCCACTGCCATTATAACGTGGACCTCACTATAGTAATACTATGGTGTGACATGGCTGGCTAGGATCTGGTGTCAGAATTTTCAGGTTGAACCAGATTAATATTTCAGGGTCTCTCACATGACCTGACGACAGTTTTCAGGCATCAGGGACCGACGATTTAAGGTGTCCGCAACAAGATAATTGAACTTATAATTTCAAAGATAGATATAGCCTATATTTAATTCATTCAACACAGTTCGCTTACTATAACACAAGCACACAGCAGTTGAACGTCGTCAAATGAATACAAATATAAATACAGCCTACTAAAATCGACTAATTCCCTCAAGTAAACATAACCTATAGAAATAGAAAGAAAAATAAAAATCTCAGTACCCTTTATGGATTATTAATCACAACATGTTTCAACATTGATGCCATTTTCAAGTGATATGAAGTAAATAAATAAATACTGCTGGAAGATTCTTATTTTGATCATATGTTAGTGTATTCATATGATTTTATGAACTAAAACTATAAATAAATATTGTGGATCTAAATTCGCATGATTCTATCAAAAATGGGGTTACTTTTACTTCATATCACTTGAAAATGGCATTAATGTCCGAAACATGTTGTGATTAAATAATTCATAAAGGGTATTAAGATTTTTATTTTTATTTCTATTTCTATAAAAAGTTGCCCTAAACAGAAAAGAGATAAACATAACCTATTTTTGGACAATTTCTATCTAAATTTGGGAAAGGAACAGTTTTGGGCTTTAAGCCTGTTGTTCCTTTCCCAACCATTCATAGTTGAGAATTATATTGTATCTATCAATGTATAAATAAATGAATGAAACATGGATCTCGATATTAAGTATCCTCCTAATACTCCAGCACGTTAGTAGGCTTTGTCAGTCAGACATTTTAGAAGGTCGACTTTAAATTTCAATAGGTGATCATTTGAATATACCTGAACTGTAATGTTCTAGGGTTCTAGTTTGAACTGAATAGACTTGAAATATTATTTGAATAGATGAATGTACTGTACGGTAGGCTACTGTTATCATTTTAACTGAATAAATTTCCAATGAATATATGTAATAGATAGACTATTTGCGTATACCTTGTTGGTAGCAGGCTATACACAGCCAATCAATGATCAATCAATCAAAATAGTCTTCAAATCTACATTTCAAACTAATTTTCTGTGATGTCTAGTTTTTTTTTCTATTTATTAAATCTGATAACTAATGAATTCTTTGGTTTTTGAATAGCTAGAAGAAGGGCCGAAGTACATTCAAGAGAGAAAAATGAATCCAATACCTTTTACTTTTTGTGTAGTTGAGAAGTTGATATTGTGGTAATTATTCATATTGAATGAAAAAGACTAAGAAATTGTCAAAAAAACCACAGATTTATTGATACTTAGAAAGACCGGTTTCGGTTATTACACCATTGTCAATCTCTGATAAACCAGTCTGACCAGATAAACCTGATAAACCAGAGATTGACAATGATGTAATAACCGAAACCGGTCTTTCTAAGTATCAATAAATCTGTGGTTTTTTGACAATATCTTAGTCTTTTTCATTCAACAAGAATCCAATTTTTTTTCTAATTGAAATCCAACATCGTCGGGGTTTGTGCTTTGTTTCTCATTTCGAGTTTTCCCTGTCCTCCTCTCAATATCTTAGGATACGTCAACATCCTTTTCCAATATAAATTAATGAATTTATATGTAATTTAATAATAAAATTTCATTCTCGTCAGGCTGACTGATGGGGGCTCATCCTTGCTCACAGACCTTAGGTCCATGCAGGGATTAATTCCTTTAAGTACGGCCTGTCAGCTTGCACTATTAGAAGAATAATAAACATTAATGGTAGAATAGAAAGTTTTTATGTTATTATGCTTTGTAAGTAACATTATTGTATTTTAAACATTTTTCTGATAGTGTGGGTGACAGAATTTATTTATATTTGTTGTATTGTTTTTTGGATGAGGAATAAAAGAATTTGAATTTATTTGAATTTGGAATATCGTTTATTCTATTTTGTTATTGATGAGCGAGGGTAGTGACGAAGTAGGTACCACGAATATGAAAATTGAGTTCATCAATGACTTTGTTGCATAAGCTTATTGTGGAGAAAATAATATTATCAAAATAAAAAAATATCTTTTATAAAGTCCGTAAAATATTAGACATTAAATTACTTAGGGTCCTTTACTTTGCCTATGTTCAATCGGTGCTGCAATATGGGTTAGTGGTATGGGGAGGAGCGTATGATGTTTTCATGAATAAAATTTTTACATTTCAAAAAATGATAATAAAAGCAATTCTTAATAAGCCAAGGGCTTTTTCTAGTAGTGAAACATTTGCCGAATTTAAAGTGATGACAGTACGTCAAATTTATATAAAGAAACTTCTCTATTATGCATGGATGAGGAAGGATGAATTTACAGTGAATAATAACGTTCCTATGTATAACCTGAGAGTTACATCTCATAACATTTATAATATCAACTATTCAGATTTGACAATAGTGCGAAGACAATTGGGGTATCTTAGCTCAAAAATAATAAATATCATGCCAAATGCATTGTCAGAATATCTTTCTAATAGGGGTAGACAGAGGATGGAACAGATAAATAAGTGGGTGATACAGAAATTTTTCTTCGACATCAGTGAAATATTATAATTATTAGTAATTTATTGTTAACTTCGATTTTTGTAGCTTTGATTATTAGTAAATAAATTTTTATATTGTCTAAACAGCTGATACTCTCACTCAGCGGTCAGGGTTTTGCCCTTGCTGGGTGGTGCCATGTAATTTTAATTTATTTGTAAAATAGCATAATATTATAATCTAGAATATTCCTTTTGTAAGTTTTTTATTTTGTATTTGTTTTTATGGGCAATAAAGATGTTTAAAAAAAAAGTATTCGCAATTCAAACAATTGAGGGTCCTGCCAAACCCAAAGGTTTTTCGGTGGTTGCCCAGTTACAAAGGTTAAATAAACTTAAAATAAATATGCCAATTCAAAAGTATAAGATAAGAGAAAACAAATACAAAGTTCGAAAATAAAATAAGAAATATACATTTATCAGATTTTGCTAGAGAATAAATAAAAAAGGGAAAATAACTAAAATTTATTAGAAAGGAATGAAATATAAAAGGAAAAGGGAAAAATTGTTTCACACTACTGTAGTAATGATACATTTTTATCGCTTAGCCAGGCAGCAGTGACAATAAAAGGAAAATTTAAAATTTCAGCCAGCAAAAATTGAAAAATTCTAATAATGTACCTAAGCATTTGCTGTCATTTTTCAACTTGACGTTTCTTAAATTTTATGTACTTTTGTAATATTTTTAGTTTTATAATATTATTGATTGTGCTGTTATTATTGAGATACAACATTACGTCCTTCTTGAGGTGCGTTCCGTACAGATTTACGCGCCGCGAACATGAGCAATTCACTTTTAATCAACTGATGTCAAGCTTTTTATATCTGTATCTTACCGTTCCTGTAAAAATACAGATATAATCAGCTGATTAAAAGTGAATTGCTCATGTTCGCGGCGCGTATATCTGTACGCACCTTTAGACTAGTCACGAATATTTGGAATATTTTGGAAACATGTCCCATGAGTTTCATGATTTTCAATACAGAGGATAGCTTGGAAAATGAAGCAGACCTACACGTTTTATTTGGGATTTTTAAAAGAATTTATAATAGAAACCATGATTTTTTCAAAGAATGTAGCGCTATATTTACTTGTGAAGAGTGAATGAAAATGGAAGAGTAGAGTACAATATAGATAAATGTGGAATGTTATCTGAGGATAAAAAATGAGAGTAAATTAAATTTTCACCAAAATCAAAAGCTGTTTGGAATAATAATTTGGAATAACAGTTCTTTTAATGCTTTGAACAGTCATAAGGCAAACCAGCCAAGGCTAGGCACACATCAGTTAGTCAAGACAAGACAAGACACGTTTAGTCACAATACTTCACATAGTTGCTTATGAAGACATGTCTAATTGCAATGACTAATCGGTGTGTGTTGCTTCATAAGCAACTATGTGAAGTATTGTGACTAATCGTGACTAGTCTTGTCTTGAATAAGGGTAGGCACACACCAGTTAGTCAAGACAAGACACGTTTAGTCACAAGATTTCACATAGTTGCTTATGAAGACATGAATGTCTAATTGCAATGACTAATCGGTGTGTGTTGCTTCAAAAGGAACTATGTGAAATATTGTGACTAATCGTGACAAGTCTTGTCTTGACTAACCGGTGTGTGTCTACTACCCTAAGACACTGTCAATTAGGGTGTATCACTCACTCAGCTCCACCGATACAATACGATGGAATAAGTTGAAATAATAATTATTTCATTTATTAATACCGTACAATTTATTATTGTATTACCTGTGTATCAACATCTTTAGTATGAGATTCGTCGTCTCTCCATTCATTTTCCTCAGTGGTAGAATATGTTCCATGGTCCTCGACGCCTTCATCCGAAGTTCGAGCAACTGGAACCGCTTCTGAAATAACATTGATTTTTGTAAGTTGTGATTCAATAGTAGAAACATAAAAAATATCCACTTGCTTCAATAAGATAGTGATAAAAATTATATTCATTGCCTTGGTAAATGTGAAATAATATTACTAGTAGTTCTGTGAACAGTAGACCTCACGCAGTATTCTCATCCACAAGTAGTATCTGATGTCAACTGTTTTAAATGTTAACAAAATCAGTACACGTTTGAATTTGTATTCCATAATTCATTAATATTTATGTTAATTTAAACAATGAATAGAATATATTTCTATTCCAGAATTTATATAATATTCATCCAGTTCCGTGATAATATTTCCATCTAATGAAAATTAATTTTTTCAATCAAAAATATCATAATTTATTCAGCATTATTTAGTTGATTTGATTATTTTTAATCACCTATTAAATTAGTTTTTTCGAATGTGAGAATATTGATACTGATGGACACGCATAATAATACCATGACTGCAAAACAAAATATTGAAACCAAAGACCTTAAAGCTGCGATTAGACCAAATTTATTAACAAAATGTTTATAGCTCAATCCTTATAGATTATTTTATTAGATTGAACATAACTTATCATACACATGATGAACATGATTGTGTGTTTGTCAACTTGCGTTCAATCTAATAGAATCTATAAGGATTAAGTTATTAACATTATTTTGTTAATAACTCTAGTGTAAACCCAGCTTAAAGATGAATACCTCTTCAAGGTCTTTGATTGAAACTATAGACCTTATACAAATACTGTTACCGGTAAGTAAATTCGTATGGCATTTGTTGGTGGGGAGTCCCTTGCGGGAAGGTCCCACCGCCTGAATATATAATTTAAGCCGTCAATGGGCCGACAGTTTAACGTGCCCATCCGATAACACAGGACAAATACAGTTAATAGACTGGCTTCTCCACACATCTGTGTAATCACTTGTCAGCTGATTTATGATGAATAATTTTATTCTATAGTCTGATTTTTACTCTAATATTGGCGTATGAAGGAGGCTCCTTTTTCCTTTTATATTATCCTTGAAATGAAAAATTTCCAAAAACCTTGTATATACTTCGACGCGCAATTTAAAAAGGAACATACCTGTCAAATTTCATGAAAATCTATTACCGCGCTTCGTCGTAAATGCGCAACATATAAACATTTAAACATTAAGAGAAATGCCAAACCGTCAACTTGAATCTTAGACCTCACTTCGTTCGGTCAATTATTTAAAAACATTCTCTCCTATAGTTAGGTCCACGTTATAATGGCAGTATTTGATTAGCAATGGTATTGCTATCCTTGCCTATCATTTAACAAAGCGGATAGCGCTATCTCTTTCTCGCTTTGCTCTGTTGCCAGATCGCCTTTAAGCAATGTAGAATTAATACACAAAATATTTAATCTTGAAATTCATTATGAAAAATATAATTTCTTGCTTAATAAAATATGATTGATTAAACGAGAATAAACAGTTAATATCACATCGATAAACCTGTATCAGTCTATAAAAGGCATTGAAAAGACAGAGGATCGGCAACGTTGTTCTCCTATCTTTCTCCACTGCCATTGTAACGTGGACCTCACTATAGTGATGAACATTATATTCAATGCCTTGGAAAATGTGAAATAATACGATTTTTCTAACCTTCCGGCAGTCGCGTTGTTGTAAAAAGTACAACAGTGTAAGTTTTTTGCTGCACAAAACTATTGAATGGGGTGGTGTCAGTGAATGAGTCACCTATGCATTCCAAAACTTTCCCCCCCATCACTCCACTGAGTTGCAGTATCAACCGAGCAATGGTTCAGTATTTAGGTGCCATTTAGTCGCGACAGTGCATAAGTCGCACTGTGGATAAGATAGGGAAAGATACGGGGACAATAACACCGAACTGATGGCTTTGCTTGATGTACCTTATTGGGCTATGAAATGGTAATCATCCAAATGTTCATAGGCGTAAAATAATCCAAGAAGATGGAAAAAGTAATTATACAATTAATTAAAATGTTTTGACAGTAAACAGAATACATAACACTTTGAAAATTGGATGTTGTACAAAATACAACACGCGACTCCTCGTGTGATTGAGTAGGGCGCGACTACCGGAAGGTTAAATTCTCTCTAGTGATCGCTAAGTTCATTATATAGAAGTAGGAAATCAACAGAATCTATGATCATTCTGCTGTGATTTTCAAGAAATTGCCGCAATTTATTAAAAACTCAGTTGTCAACTTTGGTGTAAACGCGGATCTTTTCAGTATTTTGTGGAAATATTTTAAACTTAGTTGAGAATAATTATGAAATAATAGTGATTATTTTATTAAATAATGCAAGAGTTGTAAAGTAATTCATTTACTTAAAAAATTTGAATCACATTCATGTTCAAATAATATTGTAGAATCAATAGAAATTGAATTTGAGCTCATTAACATAATATAGGCCTACATCAACATTCATTTTATTGTCAGAACACTTCAACAAATGGAAGACATATTCAACAATTCAATAAAAAGTTCCAAAATATAGCAATAAACGTCAATAGTCATCTTCGTAATAATACAAAAAAAAGACAAAGATCGGCAAATTTTATAAAATATGAGAAACATTTTTAAACAAGTATCAAGAAGAGTCAAGAAAATACAAAATCATCATCACGAATCCTCATAACCATTTAGAGAGCAGTCAATTAGAATATTTTTAACACAAACCTTAAAACTATTAATATCACATTCTTTAATAATGAGCAGGAAATAACCTCTTTTCAAATTCAACAAAACTTTTCAACGTTAAATTATGAACTTACCTGAATATATAATAAGAGTCATCAAATATAGTACAGGATACAAACTGCTACAAATAAATCTCATCTTGAATAAAAATCTATCTATTATTCTGTTAAATATGTTATAATAATAAGATCTCTGCCAGTATTTAAACCAAAACCAGCGTTTAAATTATCTTGAAAATGTATGTTAATCACTTTTATGCTGACATTCTTATGGAATATGACAGATGGCTGAGTTTCTTCACATTTTTAATGTCGAATTTTATTAAAATCTTGTTCAAGAATTTCTTTGTTTCTATCTAACTTTTATCGCAGTACCGTTAGCTCACATAAATGTCAGCAATGCTTAATGATTTATGAGGGAAATTTTCAATTAACAATTCTAACAAAATCTGATGCAAGGCTATGCACATCGATAAACCTGTATCAGTCTATAAAAGGCATTGAAAAGACAGAGGATCGGCAACGTTGTTCTCCTATCTTTCTCCACTGCCATTGTAACGTGGACCTCACTATAGTGATGAACATTATATTCAATGCCTTGGAAAATGTGAAATAATACGATTTTTCTAACCTTCCGGCAGTCGCGTTGTTGTAAAAAGTACAACAGTGTAAGTTTTTTGCTGCACAAAACTATTGAATGGGGTGGTGTCAGTGAATGAGTCACCTATGCATTCCAAAACTTTCCCCCATCACTCCACTGAGTTGCAGTATCAACCGAGCAATGGTTCAGTATTTAGGTGCCATTTAGTCGCGACAGTGCATAAGTCGCACTGTGGATAAGATAGGGAAAGATACGGGGACAATAACACCGAACTGATGGCTTTGCTTGATGTACCTTATTGGGCTATGAAATGGTAATCATCCAAATGTTCATAGGCGTAAAATAATCCAAGAAGATGGAAAAAGTAATTATACAATTAATTAAAATGTTTTGACAGTAAACAGAATACATAACACTTTGAAAATTGGATGTTGTACAAAATACAACACGCGACTCCTCGTGTGATTGAGTAGGGCGCGACTACCGGAAGGTTAAATTCTCTCTAGTGATCGCTAAGTTCATTATATAGAAGTAGGAAATCAACAGAATCTATGATCATTCTGCAGTGATTTTCAAGAAATTGCCGCAATTTATTAAAAACTCAGTTGTCAACTTTGGTGTAAACGCGGATCTTTTCAGTATTTTGTGGAAATATTTTAAACTTAGTTGAGAATAATTATGAAATAATAGTGATTATTTTATTAAATAATGCAAGAGTTGTAAAGTAATTCATTTACTTAAAAAATTTGAATCACATTCATGTTCAAATAATATTGTAGAATCAATAGAAATTGAATTTGAGCTCATTAACATAATATAGGCCTACATCAACATTCAAGATTCATTTTATTGTCAGAACACTTCAACAAATGGAAGACATATTCAACAATTCAATAAAAAGTTCCAAAATATAGCAATAAACGTCAATAGTCATCTTCGTAATAATACAAAAAAAAGACAAAGATCGGCAAATTTATAAAATATGAGAAACATTTTTAAACAAGTATCAAGAAGAGTCAAGAAAATACAAAATCATCATCACGAATCCTCATAACCATTTAGAGAGCAGTCAATTAGAATATTTTTAACACAAACCTTAAAACTATTAATATATCACATTCTTTAATAATGAGCAGGAAATAACCTCTTTTCAAATTCAACAAAACTTTTCAACGTTAAATTATGAACTTACCTGAATATATAATAAGAGTCATCAAATATAGTACAGGATACAAACTGCTACAAATAAATCTCATCTTGAATAAAAATCTATCTATTATTCTGCTAAATATGTTATAATAAAGATCTCTGCCAGTATTTAAGCCAAAACCAGCGTTTAAATTATCTTGAAAATGTATGTTAATCACTTTTATGCTGACATTCTTATGGAATATGACAGATGGCTGAGTTTCTTCACATTTTTAATGTCGAATTTTATTAAAATCTTGTTCAAGAATTTCTTTGTTTCTATCTAACTTTTATCGCAGTACCGTTAGCTCACATAAATGTCAGCAATGCTTAATGATTTATGAGGGAAATTTTCAATTAACAATTCTAACAAAATCTGATGCAAGGCTATGGATTTAGCAAATTGGGGTTCAATATATGCATTACAGTACCATGCTGTAATGTTGATTACATATAATATAATGCTGTAATGATAGTTTCTCACATATTTAATTTCGTATATTTATGTTGGTAATAAATGTATACCTTAGAATTCTCACACATTGATAGATGTAATTTTGATTGATTGATGTAGCTATAAAATTCCTAATCTAACATTACATTGTCGGTTAATTTTGTTATTGCTATATTTCTAAATTTCTATCGAATTCTTTCCCGAGCTATTTGTGTATTTTTTGTAATTTTTTAATGTTAATTTTGAATACTGTTATTCATTATTGTAGCAGGATTTTTTGTAATGTTCGTGTTTTGATAATTTTTTCTGTTAATCAAGAATGTATTATGTATCAGATTAGGATAGCAACTCCTATTTGTATGAGTATGTACTTGCTCAAGAACAGATCATAAAACCATTTTATATTAATATGCTGATGATAATATCAATTCATACATCTATTTGGTTTGTGTGGCGATATACTTTTTTATATTGATAAATCAACCAAACCTAGAACTGCGATTTTTTTATAAATATTTTTGTGACAATCGTCTATCTCTGGCATAATTTCAAAGCCCATTCAAAACAACATTACTGCTAATGAGATGTGGTGTTGTGAGGTAGGTAATGAGGTGTTGTGTACACCTCAGATAAACCTGTCTACTAAATTTGAACAGTTTATGAGGAAATAATTCTTGAAAAAGATGTGAAAACTCTAGAAAATAAAGATTCAGTATCTTTTGACACAATTTTGAAGCTTTCTGAATGCAATATTGGTTTATTGATTTCAGCTGGGGTACTAAATTTCAACATTTTTTGTCAATTAATTTGCTGGGAAAACTTTTATTTCAGTTACATTTCTTGGTAGTCTTGAACCACTAGAACTTAGCTGAACATTGTACCATACCTATATTTTCACCAGTATTGTTGAATATTAAATTTAAAATCAAATTCAAAATACTGTACATTTTCTCTGATTTGATTGATTACTAATACTTCTCATCACTTAATACTAATATAATTCATTACACTTCTTAATTATATTGTCCTCCATAATAGTCAACTATCAATTACTGGCATAATGATACTGAACTATCGGTTCACGTTATAATGGCAGTGTTACAATGGTATTGCTATCCTTGTCTATCATTCAACAAAGCAGATAGCGCTATCTCTCACTTTTCTCTGTTGCCAGATCGTCGTGTTGATACAGACAATGTCCTCAGTGAAATTACTCGGTTTCTGGATTGACAGCAAATTATGTTGGAGTGATCACATAAGTAATGTCTGCATTAAGCTGTCCAGGGTTAAATTAAGCTCACTTACTGCTTAAATTGAGGAACATTGTCTCTGCAAACTACCTGCTTACAGTACGGTATATCACGCACGCGTGTTTCATTCACATGTCACATAAATGGCCTCCTAATGTGGGGACACACACCATATTGCAAGGATGTGCTTCTGATTCAAAAATCTGGTGTGGCGCACTCACACAACTTTCCTTGCCGTTCTGAAAATTTATCACCTGACGCTAGTGTTCACGCGCATCTCAAGTCTACTATTCAAAGATTTGAGCCAGCTGGTGACAGGACAATAACGCTGGAGATACACGAGGTCTGCTATCCCTACATAGTGAATGATTTAATAGAATCATATATGCCAACAGTTTGCAATTGAATAATCACATTTTCTCGAATTTCGAGCTTATTTCCATTTTAGGTAAGCATGTTACTGAACATTAATTGTAGAGATTTTCATGCTCAATACTTTCCACTTGAATTTTTTTTTTGTTTGAATTGTATATGAAGACTGAAAATTGGGAATCTAAAATCAAACTTTGCAAAGATAGGACGAAGCTCCTGAATTTTTTACAGATATGGGACTTGTGGCAGTTGATAGAGCTTACCAATGACTATTCTATAGTGTGGTCCACGTTATAATGACAGTATTTGATTAACTTTGATGTTGCTATCTTTGTCTATCATTCGACAAAGCAGGTAGTACTATCCTTTCCTAGCTCTATAACGATGCCAAATCTGTTTTTGTCGATGTAGAAATACCTATAATTAATTAAGGCAGATGATAGGCAACGCTGTTCTTCTATCTCTATCCACTGCCATTATAACGTGGACCGCACTATAGGTATGAATTTGATCAAAATCGTTCGAGCCGTTTTCAATAAAATCGCGAAAAACCCTGTTTTTGACAACATTTTCACCATTTTAGCCACCATCTTGATTTGCATTAGATCGAAATTGTTCGTGTCGGGTCCTTATATTGTAAGGACCTTAAGTTCTAAATTTCAAGTTATTCTGTTAATTGGAATCGATCAAGATATCGTGTACACACACACACACACACACACACACACACACACACACACACACACACACACACACACACACACACACACACTTATACCCAAAAACCACTTTTTTGCCAATGTCTGTCTTGCCAATGTCTTCTACAGACGGTAGCTGATACAGTTTTATCGATGTAATATAAACTGTTCATTCTTGTTTGAAATAATCAAATATATTTTATTGAGCATACAATTATATTTTTCAATAATTTCATAATGAATTTTCATAATTAAAATGAAGTATTTTGTTAATTATTAATTCTACATTGTTGAAAGACGATCTGGCAACAGAGCAAAGCGAGAAAGAGATATCGATGTCCGCTTTGATGAATGATAGACAAGGATAGCAATACCATTGCTAATCAAACACTGCCATTATAACGTGGACCACACTGTGTAGTCCAAAACGGTTCCAATTCTACTTTATACAACCGTCCAGATGTAGCTGGGTTCAGGTGCGTACATATATACGCGCCTCCAACACGCTCCGATCATAAACGTTACGGGAGATGTTAGCTCTTCTCGCGTTCCACTCTTGCTCCCCGGTCGATCATCAATCGATCTACTCGAGTGACGTTCGATTTCGGAGCAGAGCGAAAGTCTGTACGCACTTTTATATGTCACTTTCACATTTTTGAGTTACACTCCAATTTACAATAAAAAAAAAAAAAAAAAAATCTGGGGCGGCGCACTCACACAACTTTCCTTGCCGTTATGAAAATTTAACACCTGACGCTAGTGTTTCCGCGCATCTCAAGTCTACTATTCAAAGATCCAAGTCAGCTGGTGACAGGACAATGAGGCTGGAGACACACGAAGTATGCTATCTCTTAATAGTGAATGATTTAATATAATTAACAGTTGCCAACAGTTTGTAATTGAAATAATAACATTTTCTCGAATTTATAGCTTATTTTCAATTTTAGGTGAAAATGTTACTGAACATTAATTGAAGATTTCATGCTCAATCTTTTCCACTTGGAATTTTTTGTTCAAATTGTATCTAAAGCCTGATAATTGGGAATCTTAAATCAAACTTTGCAAAGATAGGGCGAAGCTCCTGAAATTTTCACAGATATGGGACTAGTGGCAGTTGATGGAGCTTATCAATAATTTTAGGTAGGAATTTGTTCAAAATCGTTGGAGCCGTTTTCGAGAAAATCGCGAAAAACCCTGTTTTTGACAACATTTTCGCCATTTTAGCCACCATCTTGAATTGCATCAGATCGAAATTATTCGTGTCGGGTCCTTATATTGTAAGGACCTTAAGTTCTAAATTTCAAGTTATTCTGTTAATTGGAATCGATCAAGATATCGTGTACACAGACGCACATACACACACACACACACACACACACCACACACACACACACACACACACACACACACACAGACTTATACCCAAAAACCACTTTTTTGGACTCAGGGGACCTTGGAACGTATAGAAATTTAGAAATTAGGGTACCTTAATTTTTCTCGGAAAGCAATACTTTCTTTACCTATGGTAATACGGCAAGGAAAGTAAAAAAGAGCTGTGAGAATAATAACGTTCTCCAATTATTTGGAACATTGCAGGCCGCTGTTCAGAAAGCTTCAAATAATGACTGTTCACAGCCAATATATTTTCGTTGCATTGATGCATCTGGAGAAGAATAATGAACAAAAATGAAAAGGAGAAATGAGGTTCACAACTACAATACACGCTCAGTTGGGAACCTGGAAATTCCACGAACTCGATTGACAAGCAATCAGAAGAGCTTCGATCCAGATAGCGGCATTGAAGATCTTCAACAAACTTCCCACCGATGTTCAGGAAATGGAACTTAAGAGATTCGAGAAAGCCCTGAAAACCCAACTTCTTGTGCGGCCCTTGTACTCGCTCAATGAACTGAACGAAGAGACGCTTTTTCCTGCCGGATATGACCCGGCTGGATACACGACTACAATGCGGTCTATCTGGCACCTCCAGTCAACGACCCAGACATCAAGTATCAAGTCTTTTAACAATGTAGAATTATTAATTAATAAACAAAATATTCCATCTTAATTATTAGAATTTCATCCATCAAAATTATTGAAAAATCTAATTTCTTGCTTAATTTAATAATATCGGGGACCGAGCTTCGCTCTGGAGTACAAAAGCATAAAAAATTTATCACGAAAGAAGAAATTATAATAACATTCATACAGAAATGTTCTATCTTATCACAGTAAATTGAGGTTAATTCCCAGAGAAATGCAAAAATTTCTCTCACAAAGGCGGAGTTGCACAAAAGAATTAATCAGGATTGAAAATAACCCGTCTTTTTTGCAACCGGCACTAAGTACCTGATTGAATGATTACAAAAGTTCAACAGCTGAGTCATAATTTTGACACAGTCCCACACACATGAACTCGCTCACTCACTTCCATCACCAACAGACGACGAAATAATTATTATCAGCTGTTTTTCCAAGGATGAATAATAATCATTCTTTTAATGCCCTTCAGCGAGTTTTCTCAGGGATGAGACCTAGTGAAATCGAATCTTTATATTATAAACATACTTTGTTCTGAATTTCGTGAGAATCGTTAGAGCCGTTTTCGAGATCCGGTGAAATATAAACATATAAACATCCAAAAATATAAACTGAAGCTGATCATTTAATAGTATAGGATTTTAAACGAGAATGAACTGTTAGTATTACATCAATAATTCTGTATCAGCTACCATCTATAGAATGTATTGACAAGACAGAAGATCGTTTTTCTTCTATCTTTCTCCACTGCCATTATAACGTGAACCTCACTATAGTTGACAAAAAACTATAATGATAGGTGAAAGCTATAACTATAATGATAGGTAAAGCTGAATATCACAGTCATTATACAAAATGTATTTTTCAATTGAGCAACTCAATAATGATAAAAAAATTTTGAGTACAATATCTTAAGTGTTTTGTCAAGTCCATTGGATTGATGTTGCTATCCTTGTCTATCATTCGACAAAGCAGGTACAGTAGTACTATTGGGGGGGTTACAAACTTAGTCCAAAGACCCGTCATAAGGACGGTCAGTTTGTAGAACAGTCACTTTGCACTTTGCAGGACGGTCAGTTTGCAAGACGGTCAGTCTGTAGGACGGTCAATTTACAGGTCGGTCAGTTTGTAGGTCGGTCAGATGGTATACACCCAAGCAAGCCAACAGCCATCACGATCACACACAAAAACAGATGAGCAATGAACATGAGCAGTCTGCACTGCAGACAGCTGATCATATGCTACCGCTGCTCAGTGGTCAAAAAAGAAAGCTCAAAATAAAATATTTTTCTCAGATCTAACTCACAATTTCAAAATCAAATGGAAAGAAAAATAATACAATTTCGATTAGTTACATGAAATTTGATTGAATAACAATTCTAAAAATGCATATTCGAAACAAATCCTCTTACGAATCAAGAATCTCTTTCACCGTACTCTGTCTGGACGCAACAAAAATTAATTATTAATTTTTTGTTGCGACATTTGGGCGTTATTGAATGTCTTCGAAGCAGAAAGCATATTATATTCTCAAAGAGCTATAGTGAGGCTCACGTTATAATGGCAGTGGATAAAGATAGAAGAATAGCGATGCTGATTCTCTGCATCAATTAATTATATTTCTACACTGTCAAAAACATAATTGGCATTGTTGTAAACGTAGAAAACGATAGTAACACCGGCTTAGTCGAATGATAGACAAGGATAACAAAACCAAAGTTCATCAAATACTGTCATTATAACGTGGACCTCACTATATAATATTATTGTTCACTTTATAAAGTTAGTGAAAAAGATAGGAGTACAGCGTTGCCGATTCTCTGCCTTGCCACTGTCTCCTATAGAGGATGTCTGATACCGGTATATCTGATTTAATATTAACTGTTTAATATTAACTGTATATCTGATTTAATATTAACTTTTCATCAAGAAAATATTAAATTTTTCAGTATTTTAATAATAATTCTTCATAACTGAAATTGAATATTTTCCTAATTGTTTATATTCATACATTGCTAAAAAACGATCTTGAAATGTTGGGGTACTAGAAAAGGATACCTCTATATGCTTTGTCGAATTATAGACAAGGATAGTAACAAAATATTTTTGTACCTACTTCATTATAATTGTTGATTTCTTCATAGCAAAAAAACGCTTTAGGGTTTTAAAAATAAGTCACATTTGGAAAATATCACTCATTTTATTTAAAATTGAAACAAATTCAGAGTTTAAAAATAGAGGCGATTTTTTCACAACCAAATACAATTTTGAGAGTGCTAATTTGTACTATAAGCAAAATGAACATTAGGCCTAATATCAGAACAGAACATTGTTAAATATGCTACTCATCTAATATTTCCTGAGAGAATTTACAACGATAGATCAAGTAAAACAACATGATAAACAGAAATAGAGAATTAAAGAAATAACTCAGCAATAATAATATTCATTAAAAAGCTTCGACTTGAAATCATTAACTAAATTAATCTTTTAATGAAGGTAATATTCAATTCAAGTTTTTAATTATTTTAAATTTTCAACTTACAGTACTGTAACGTATATTAATAATTAACACTGAAGGCTAAAAACTATAGGCTGATAATGAAGCACTACGATTCCTATTAACTTGGCAGAATGTGACCAGTCCGGTTCAGAGCCTCTGTATTCTTTCAATCATAAAAAATATTCTACACTAACCAATATATGAACACAAATTTCAATCATAAACCATACACTAACAAAATAGAACTCATCAATGAAATTTATGAATAATGTTACATCACAAAAAACTAATTTAAGTAACAAAAATTACACCTAAAATAGTGTGATATAAATTCACTTGCAGCTGTATTATTTTGTACTCTGGATAGTTTCGTTATAATTAATATTTAAAATCATAGTTGAAATATCAATTAAATATTCTTATAAATATTATGCAATATTTTTAGACATTGTCATAGGAAGATAGAAAAAACATTTGGTATCATATTTTCATGAGATTATTTTCATCAACTCTGAAAAAATCTTATAAATGATTTTCTAATAAAACTTCCTTTATAGGACAGAAATGTATAACATTTTGAACTACTTTTCAAATTCTATGATGTGGATTTTAGAAATTCTAAGGAATAAGTTGAGAGCTAATTACTGAAATAAGTACGTACTTGGACATGATAGGAAGGCAAATATTGAACATTCCTCAATTCAATTCCAATAGCGACAAATTGAATTGCTATTAAATTAGGCTAATCTATTGGGGTTGTAGTAAAATCTCAAAAAGTTTAGTCACGTCACGATTAAAAAATACTAGTCAATACCTAAAAATAACTACAATGAATCAACACACACATAAAGTCATAATCGAAAGTACAAATACTGTACAATAATCGTAGATCAGTCTATAACACTAGAATTGACGTTGAAATTACGGTTAACCGGAGGATAAGAGTTAACCCGTCTTTTTTGCAACCGGCACTAAGTACCTGATTGAATGATTACAAAAGTTCAACAGCTGAGTCATAATTTTGACACAGTCCCACACACATGAACTCGCTCACTCACTTCCATCACCAACAGACGACGAAATAATTATTATCAGCTGTTTTTCCAAGGATGAATAATAATCATTCTTTTAATGACCTTCAGCGAGTTTTCTCAGGGATGAGACCTAGTGAAATCGAATCTTTATATTATAAACATACTTTGTTCTGAATTTCGTGAGAATCGTTAGAGCCGTTTTCGAGATCCGGTGAAATATAAACATATAAACATCCAAAAATATAAACTGAAGCTGATCATTTAATAGTATAGGATTTTAAACGAGAATGAACTGTTAGTATTACATCAATAATTCTGTATCAGCTACCATCTATAGAATGTATTGACAAGACAGAAGATCGTTTTCTTCTATCTTTCTCCACTGCCATTATAACGTGAACCTCACTATAGTTGACAAAAAACTATAATGATAGGTGAAAGCTATAACTATAATGATAGGTAAAGCTGAATATCACAGTCATTATACAAAATGTATTTTTCAATTGAGCAACTCAATAATGATAAAAAAATTTTGAGTACAATATCTTAAGTGTTTTGTCAAGTCCATTGGATTGATGTTGCTATCCTTGTCTATCATTCGACAAAGCAGGTACAGTAGTACTATTGGGGGGGTTACAAACTTAGTCCAAAGACCCGTCATAAGGACGGTCAGTTTGTAGAACAGTCACTTTGCACTTTGCAGGACGGTCAGTTTGCAAGACGGTCAGTCTGTAGGACGGTCAATTTACAGGTCGGTCAGTTTGTAGGTCGGTCAGATGGTATACACCCAAGCAAGCCAACAGCCATCACGATCACACACAAAAACAGATGAGCAATGAACATGAGCAGTCTGCACTGCAGACAGCTGATCATATGCTACCGCTGCTCAGTGGTCAAAAAAGAAAGCTCAAAATAAAATATTTTTCTCAGATCTAACTCACAATTTCAAAATCAAATGGAAAGAAAAATAATACAATTTCGATTAGTTACATGAAATTTGATTGAATAACAATTCTAAAAATGCATATTCGAAACAAATCCTCTTACGAATCAAGAATCTCTTTCACCGTACTCTGTCTGGACGCAACAAAAATTAATTATTAATTTTTTGTTGCGACATTTGGGCGTTATTGAATGTCTTCGAAGCAGAAAGCATATTATATTCTCAAAGAGCTATAGTGAGGCTCACGTTATAATGGCAGTGGATAAAGATAGAAGAATAGCGATGCTGATTCTCTGCATCAATTAATTATATTTCTACACTGTCAAAAACATAATTGGCATTGTTGTAAACGTAGAAAACGATAGTAACACCGGCTTAGTCGAATGATAGACAAGGATAACAAAACCAAAGTTCATCAAATACTGTCATTATAACGTGGACCTCACTATATAATATTATTGTTCACTTTATAAAGTTAGTGAAAAAGATAGGAGTACAGCGTTGCCGATTCTCTGCCTTGCCACTGTCTCCTATAGAGGATGTCTGATACCGGTATATCTGATTTAATATTAACTGTTTAATATTAACTGTATATCTGATTTAATATTAACTTTTCATCAAGAAAATATTAAATTTTTCAGTATTTTAATAATAATTCTTCATAACTGAAATTGAATATTTTTCTAATTGTTTATATTCATACATTGCTAAAAAACGATCTTGAAATGTTGGGGTACTAGAAAAGGATACCTCTATATGCTTTGTCGAATTATAGACAAGGATAGTAACAAAATATTTTTGTACCTACTTCATTATAATTGTTGATTTCTTCATAGCAAAAAAACGCTTTAGGGTTTTAAAAATAAGTCACATTTGGAAAATATCACTCATTTTATTTAAAATTGAAACAAATTCAGAGTTTAAAAATAGAGGCGATTTTTTCACAACCAAATACAATTTTGAGAGTGCTAATTTGTACTATAAGCAAAATGAACATTAGGCCTAATATCAGAACAGAACATTGTTAAATATGCTACTCATCTAATATTTCCTGAGAGAATTTACAACGATAGATCAAGTAAAACAACATGATAAACAGAAATAGAGAATTAAAGAAATAACTCAGCAATAATAATATTCATTAAAAAGCTTCGACTTGAAATCATTAACTAAATTAATCTTTTAATGAAGGTAATATTCAATTCAAGTTTTTAATTATTTTAAATTTTCAACTTACAGTACTGTAACGTATATTAATAATTAACACTGAAGGCTAAAAACTATAGGCTGATAATGAAGCACTACGATTCCTATTAACTTGGCAGAATGTGACCAGTCCGGTTCAGAGCCTCTGTATTCTTTCAATCATAAAAAATATTCTACACTAACCAATATATGAACACAAATTTCAATCATAAACCATACACTAACAAAATAGAACTCATCAATGAAATTTATGAATAATGTTACATCACAAAAAACTAATTTAAGTAACAAAAATTACACCTAAAATAGTGTGATATAAATTCACTTGCAGCTGTATTATTTTGTACTCTGGATAGTTTCGTTATAATTAATATTTAAAATCATAGTTGAAATATCAATTAAATATTCTTATAAATATTATGCAATATTTTTAGACATTGTCATAGGAAGATAGAAAAAACATTTGGTATCATATTTTCATGAGATTATTTTCATCAACTCTGAAAAAATCTTATAAATGATTTTATAATATACTGTGAATAGTAAGCTACGGTACAATGTGTTAATTTATTATTGTATAAAAAGGTGAAATATAATTGTTATCATATTGACAGATCATAAAATTGTAAAAATTTATAAACAGCTAATTTCGTTCCTATAGGCTACACAGATTTCGGTAACTGACACTTATTATTAATTTGTAATTCAATTCTATGTAGGATTCAAAAGCACCTGTTTAAAATAAATAAAGTATACATTTTCTTTGGCCAAGATTATTATTGAATCTATTATCATAGCCACCTCCAATACAAGGCCGCGGTCTACGATGTTGCAACGTCGCAGTGTAGGCATGGAATCTAATACATGATTGGTGAAAAAGATTAGCTGGTATTTTTTAAAATCTCTATCACCAATCATGTATTAGATTCTAGGCCTACACTGCGATGTTGCAATATCGTAGACCGCGGCCTTGTATTGGAGGTGGCTATGCTATTATTCATGAAAGTGAACACAAACTATTGGTAAGAAAGACAACTGTGATTCATTTTTTTTAAATGCATTGCAAAACTGTCGATTTCAATCTTCTTTCAAGGTTCTATATCTTAATTGGATGATATTATTAATTCATGCATTGTAAATAAGAACCGATTAAATCGAATTTCATTGAATACAAGAATATGTAAAGAAAATGGTCGAGCTGGTATTATAAAGGTTGAAATACAGTATGAAACGATTGAGAATCAGGTTAAAATCAATTCAAAATAGTAAAGCTGCGTTTACACCAAATTTATAAACAAAATGTTAATAACTTAATCCTTATAGATTCTATTAGTTGAACATAACTTATCATACACATTATTAACATATGTGTTTGTCAAGTTCCGTACAATCTAATAGAATCTACAAGGATTAAGTTATTAACATTTTGTTGATAACTTTGGTGTAAACGCAGCTTAAAAGTGTGTATATCACGAATGAATAAGTACATTACATCATTTTCTCAAACAGTTTGAAGCCTCTGCAAGAATATGCACAGAAACGCACAAAAATAAAAATGTTCTCTAAATTCATCAACTGAGTGGAGCTTTTATTGGACAAAACCTATACTGAAATTGAACTTCAAAGACATTAATAACATTGAAAGACATTCATGGTAGGACTAACTAATAATTCGTTGTTACTTGAATCTCAATTCTAATAAATTATCAATATAAATAAAATTCCTTACTACTATGAAATACTAGGCTATGGTTTGAATTCTCAGCTTTGTTTCTCATTTGTAAGATTAATTACATTAAAATGTATTATCAAATTATGGGGTTTCCTGTGACAGAGATAATTATAACCTATTTCAGACTATTTTTAACCCTATCTAAATTTGGGAAAGGAATAGCACAAGGTTACCTTATTTTTTCTCTCCCTATCATTTTGATGATGTACTTATTGTATGAATGAATGAATTTAAAATAAAATATTGTATGAGTTTCTAATAAAACTTCCTTTATAGGACAGAAATGTATAACATTTTGAACTACTTTTCAAATTCTATGATGTGGATTTTAGAAATTCTAAGGAATAAGTTGAGAGCTAATTACTGAAATAAGTACGTACTTGGACATGATAGGAAGGCAAATATTGAACATTCCTCAATTCAATTCCAATAGCGACAAATTGAATTGCTATTAAATTAGGCTAATCTATTGGGGTTGTAGTAAAATCTCAAAAAGTTTAGTCACGTCACGATTAAAAAATACTAGTCAATACCTAAAAATAACTACAATGAATCAACACACACATAAAGTCATAATCGAAAGTACAAATACTGTACAATAATCGTAGATCAGTCTATAACACTAGAATTGACGTTGAAATTACGGTTAACCGGAGGATAAGAGTTGACCCGCCGTTGAAAGTTAACCTATGGTCAAAAACTGACCTACAGTTGAAGTAAACAACTAATCTATAATCATGAACACACACATTTAAAAACAACCAAAATCGGTTGCTTTTCAGTTACATTTCATTTGATTTGTATTCAATTTCATTACTATCATAATCAGTTGCTTTTGTATTGTTCTAATAATTTTTATTCAACTAAAATTGAGTAGGCCTACCTAAATCTTCTCTTTAAAACGGAGAGTTCATACCCAATTTCGTTCCGAATTCCAGACGGGCACGTTTCTGGTATCTGACGTTTACTCTGAAAACAAAAACAAAGAAGTTTTTATTTATTTTATTCGGTTAGATACAACTACACATTCCTAAGCATTGTCGTGATTAAATACCACGGAAACCAAACAGAGAAGGCCTTTTTGATAAGACGGCTTCTCTGATTGGTTCTCGTGGAGGCAGTTAATTTACATAGGTTCTAAAATAATAAACCTTATTCCAAATCACTTTCTCATGGATAATAAGATCAGCGGAAAATTAAACTGGATATAAAAAACTGGACATACAGCAATTTCTTCTTCCATTTAGATATATAACTCAAGATTTTTGCTCCAGCATTGTTTTTTCATTAGTTTTTTTTTATTTTTCAGTGGACTCGCTTACCTAACACATTTGCAAAAGAAAGAAAGCTATCTTTATAGGGAGGCATGTGATCTTCTAAGTAATTCAAGCAGCTCAGTCACATTTTGGAGAGAAATTAGTAAGTTCAGAACAAGGGTCACTTCTATTAATATGATAAAAATCAATGAATTGTTCGAATTCTTGGACCTCACTATAGTGTTTTGTTCTGCTATATGGTTTTGAAACATGAACCAACTCACTTGATTATCTATACATGTATAAAAGCGAAATGGCACTCACTCACTCACTGACTGACTGACTCACTCACTCACTCGCAGAACTTAAAATCTACCGGACCAAAAACGTTCAAATTTGGTAGGTATGTTCAGTTGGCCCTTTAGAGGCGCAATAAGAACGGATTTGAAAAAAATTCCAAAGAATTCCGCCCGAAATCTGCGTTTTTCCAGCGTTTTTAGCGTTTTCTCAGCTTTATCGAGAACAAATGAACAGAAAATGTTCAAATTTAGTACAGGAGCTCAGCTAGAATGTAATAATGTTGTGTTAGAAGGGATTTGAAATAACACCAAAGATACACCCAAAATTAGCGTTTCCTCAGTTATTTCATCAAGTAATTGACAGAAAATTTTCAAATTTGGTGCAGAGGTTTAGCTAGGATCTAAAAATTTTGTGATGAGGTGACTTTAATATTTCATCAAAGATACCCCCAAAATCAGTGTTTTTCCAACGTTTTTCTCAGCTTTTCTGCGTTTTCTCAGTACTTCGACTTTCTGATGGAATGAAGCATGCTTAAATGAAAAATGCAGGCGAGCCCGCTTATTTCATTTCTGGACGATCCAGTCGGGGGTCCAGGGGGCGGAGCCCCCTTGCTAGACGGATATGGCGAGCGAAGCGAGCCTGACGGCTAGTGCATCAATAAGTCCGGATAATCGGTGCTCTACTGTAAAGTTTTTTCAAATCAAAGGGTATCATTAATTTATCTATTAATTCTCTCATTAATTTATCTATTATTTCATTAATTTATCTATTAATTAATTCATGAATGAATCGTAGTCAACTCACTTGATCTCCTGCCACTTGACCAGCTCGTTGACACAGAGCACAAGGAGAGGCGACACTAGCGCTATCACCCACACGGCGACTGGTGGCGAGAAAGTGAACTCCAACTCGTGAAGGCTGTCATCAGCTGATTCCGACTCGCTCTTCAGTGAGAGAGACAGCAGCGAGTAGAGAGCGCTCACCAACATACTGCAAACAGAAACATAAGTTTTAATTTAATCTGTATAGTTATAAAGAAAAGATAGCATAAGAAGAAATCCCAAATTTCAATGTCAACTCAAGTCGATGGTCCTAGTAGTTCTGTTTTGTGAAGCTGAGTAATGCTGGTAGGCTAGCTACACACACATCGATTTTTGTTTGTACGATTTTTTGCCGTCTTTATAAATTTTATAAGATTAAACGAAACTTGACAAACATCGTCTGTTTGATCTAATAGAATTCATAAGGACGGCAAAAAATAGTACGAAAAAAATCGATGTGTGTGTAGTTAGCCTAATTCTCTGATACAACCGGTCGTAAGTTAACGGGAAGGATATTATTTTATATTACTTTCAGAGTCGACAATTAGTTGTTGAGACACCGCCGATTTATATAGTTACATAATAATCATATTATCGTATTCGAATTGCATCCAATCTTCATTCTAATTAATTTTTCATTTATATATATAAAAGCGAAATGGCACTCACTCACTGACAGACTGACTGACTGACTCACTCACTCGCATAACTAAAAATCTACCGGACCAAAAACGTTCAAATTTGATAGGTATGTTCAGTTGGCCCTTTAGAGGCGCACTAAGAAATCTTTTGGCAATATTTTAACCCTAAGGGTTCTTTTTAAGGGTTTAAAGTTCGTCTTTTAGCATGTATATTCTTCTTCTCCCAATCTCTTAAATATAATTGAAATTTCCATATCGTTTGTTACTATAGAACTATAATCTAGATAGAGTACCTCTTCGAAACAGTTGTTAACTGGCAACTAAATTAATAATTTTGTCAGGTTGGCATTAAGTTGAGTTGACTTTGTTAGGTTGGCACCAAGTTGAAGATTTAAAAGCATTTATCGCGGAAAAATTGCTTGGACACTGCTACTTCAAATCTGGGAATATTATATTACTAGCCGTCAGGCTCGCTTCGCTCGCCATATCCGTTTAGCCAGACGTTTAGTCTGGACCCCCGACTGGATTGTCCTAACATGATAAAAATGCAGGCGAGCGAAGCGAGACTGCTAATCTCATTCTTGGACGATCCAGTCGGGGGTCCAGGGGGCGGAGCCCCCTGGCTAGACGGATATGGCGAGCGAAGCGAGCCTGACGGCTAGTACTTTATGAAATTCGGTGAATAATTAGCAATACTGTCATTTAATGTAAATTAGTGTAAAAGCCAGTAGCTTATATAATTATTGTAACATGCATGAATAAAGAACTCTAATCTAATGTGCCGTTCTTAGTGCCAGTTGCACACAAAAGCCGGTTACATTTTAACCGTGATTAATTCCAATCACCGAGAATCAATTAGAGAAGCCGTCTCTTCAAAAAAACTTCTCTGATTAGTTTTTGTGGAATTAATCACGGTTAAAATTTAACCGGCTTTTGTGCAACCGGGCCTTTCACACTCACCCGACCAGTAGACAGAAGTCGACAGTAACCGGCTTGATTTAACAGAAAAATCGGCTTCAAATTTGGTAAATAAACGACCTATTATACCATGAGATATCTTCTTGTTCTACCTTTTCTCAATGGTATAGCTAACATACAATTCTTCACTAGAAAACTACAAACATAACTGTATTAACATAATTTATGAAAGAATTCAAGCAACAGAAATAATAAAGTTTATAAATTCGATAATAATTATTGACAGTAAACTCGACGTTACAGCTCTCAAATCAACATAACAATGACATTATATTCACTCATCAAAAATGTACTACCTTATTGACCGAGCGAATTGAGGTCTAAGATTCAAGTCGACGGTTTGGCATTTCTCTCAATGTTTAAATGTTTATATATAATTATATGTTGCGCATTTATAGCGAAACACGGTAATAGATTTTCATGAAATTTGACAGGTATGTTACTTTTTTAATTGCGCGTCGACGTATATACAAGGTTTTTGAAAATTTTGCATTTCAAGGATAATATAAAAGGAAGAAGGAGCCTCCTTCATACGCCAATATTAGAGTAAAAATCAGACTATAGAATTATTCATCATAAATCAGCTGACAAGTGATTACACAGATGTGTGGAGAAGCCAGTCTATTGCTGTATTTCCACAAGGTCTATAGTTTCAATCAGGTACTTGAGGATGAGAATACTGCGTGAGGTCTACTGTTCACAGAACTACTAGTAAGATAGAAAAACAAACAACAAAGTAAGGAGATCCAGAAAATTATATGTATAGACGTAACACACTCTTTGAAAGGATTTAGAAATCATTCTTATTGAATGAAGGACAATGAGTTGAATTAATTGTAGTTTACTTACATGATTAATGAGGTAATAGACCACAACTTGTTTGTGAACGGAAGCCTTCGCCATGTCAAGTGATCTCTGTGTACGAAGCTGCTCGAGATAGTGACTGAAAAACGAGAAAATTATATTATTCATTAGTTTTTCATTTTTCATATAATGCGAAATAGAGAGTGTTCGGAAAGTCACCCGAAACCCCTTGTATTATGGAAAACTTGGTGCACAGTGACCCGATATAAGCATTCAGTGTATCCAATAAATAGACACACATTCAATAGTTATTTGTGCAACTAGTGCGCAAAGTGACCTTTTGCTGCACCGAAAGAAACGTTTACGCCCGAGCCGTAGGCGAGGGCGGAATGGCTTCTTGAGTGCAGCAGAGGAACTTTGCGCACGTTTTTCACATTTAATTTTTCCTACAGTTACCATTGAATATGAGAAGTGGTTGATTGAATGATTATGGGAAAAATGATGGCTGAAATCCATCAAATGTTTGTGTGTGTGTGATGCTGTTATTAATAGCAACTTTAATTCATTTAAAAATTAATAATCCAATTGAAGTTGAAAATTCTCAGCCAAAGTTCTCATTTTTATTCATTCAAGAATCAGAAAAAATACAGATGGAACAAAAACTTCACATTCAAAATACACGCCAACAGCTTGTTGGCTGAACCGAGATGCAAGATGGCTGAACACAACAAGATGGCTGAACCGACAAGCGCGCAACCTAGCGGGAAGAATCGTACCTAAGTTTGTTTCATCCAGCTAAAAATTACTGAAACACGATTCAGAAATTTAGACTTTTGCTCAAATTAACGAGAAAAATGTTCAAAGTAAACTGAAAAATATTTATAAAAATAACATAGACAACAGAGAATATTTATTGTAGTATTGTTATGTTTTTATTATTTTTATTTATATGAATATCGAACGGTAATCATTTAACCTCAAAATTCGAATTTTATAATGTATATTTGCTACTTTTCTCATTTCTTGGAGTTGAAATAATAATTATCAATAGAAAAGAACTATTATTTATTATTTAATGATGAGAATTCGTAAATGATGATTATTTAATTATGATTTAGATGAATATTATTCTTGTTTTGGATTTCTAGATTGGGATTTTATCATAAATGTAGGGTAGCCATTGAAATGATTATTATCTAAATCTAACCACAGTCATTTTTACCAACTTAATTTTTGTTTTCGTGCACTAATCCTCCATATAACCCACCAACTATTTTGTGTTGCCAAGTTGCAAATCTGGAGTGCAGAAAAATTTTTTCCCGCACTAGAGCGGAAAAGTGAATCTTTGCGTTCTGTAATCAGTGCAGGAATCATCACTTTTCAAGGTAACTGTAGGAAAAGAATTATTCTAACATCTTACTCCAGAATAACATCAGATTGGATGAGTGACGTGAACTTTGTATTCTAGACGAAAGTGTGACAACTTAATGGGCCATATGAATAAAGTTGAGCATTTGCTTATACTTCTGAAATATGGAGCATTTGCTTCATTTTCTATGAATAAACGTGAGCAAAACCTTTCGCTCATGCTGATCAAAAAAATAGTTTGAGCATTTGCTCAAAAGTAAAAGCTTTTGCTCAAAATTATATGAATAAACTAGAGCATTTGCTCAACTATTGAAGCAAATGCTTCAAAAATGGTGAGTCTAGTCTAGAGCAGCTTATCACCTTTTGCTCATAGTAAAATGGCTCAACTAATCCATATGAGGAAGAGGAAACTATACCAGATACGATCACAACCAATAGTTGAGAACTATAAAACTCTTATTAGATTGAACCATGATATATATTATCATCATTATCCCTACAAAAGAATAAATACAAAAGATAGCTACCTGTTATAAAGATAGCCATCACAAAATAGGAGATAGGCATTTAAGAAGATGAGAGTGTGGAAGATTATAAGAAGGCTATTGATATTATAAGAATATGCTGAAGATTATTATAGAGATGACATTTTTCACGCTATTATTTCAAAATTCTAAACTCAACTAACCTAAAACTCTATTCATAAATAGAAAACAGAGCAGACGACGCAAACACAAGCGGTGCACCCTACTTGCATATTTAGCGCTTCCGTGAGCTATAAAAACAAACCAAGGCTACAATAGCGAATCAGCTGATGAAAAAACTTTAAAATACGTGAGCATTTGCTCCAGAGTTCAGGAGCATAAGGTAAGAGTATAAGGTAAAGCTTATTCATATAAAAATGAGCAAATGCTTTTGCTTCTACCTTTTGCTCATGAGCAAAACCTTATGCTTCATGCTCTTGCTCATGAGCATTTGCTCTGGTTTTATTCATATGGGCCATTGAGGCTTTACTAACTGCCAATAGCTTCAAAATAAATTCACAGTGTTTCGTAATTCACCTTAAACTGTAGCTTAGTTCAACATTCATCACGCTCATTCCTTTATCCATATCCTTGAGCTCTAGCGGGCATCATCCTCAAAATGTATGAACATTCATAAATGAAAATAAATAAATAATGGAATAAATGTATGAATTAAATAATGAGATAATCTATTTACTTACTAAAATGCACACACAGCAAAATCATCACAAACTGTTGTGCCACGAGGAAGGTGTATGGATGATAACTCCATCCCCCCCACGACCCATCATCCTCCGCCGAAAAATACACCAACGAAACACACTCCGATGACGTCACCACCTGCGTTGAGTTGCGCATTGCATCCAAAAAGGTTGGAGGTGAGGGCAATGACGTCACCAGATGCGCCGAAGAGTTGCGCACTGCTTCCAAAAAGGTGGGAGTGGAGGGCAATGACGACATCACTTGCGCAGTAGAGTTGCGCAGTGCATCGGCGGGGGAGTGAGGGTCGGTGATTGTGAGCAGTTCTTGGCAGTAGTGCGAGAGCAGTCCTCCAAACAGGAGCGGAGCGAGCAGGATAGTGGGTAGGAACTTTGTACCGTAGCACCAGAGCACGAAAACGGCCATCTGAAAAATTATAATAAATATGATGTTAAGAAAAGGGAATTTGCTGAGGAATTAAATGAAAATATTGAAATTAGTTGGGAGTATATGCTGGGAGTTGGGAAAATGTATCACCCATAACGTTTCTAGTATCTTTTTTTTTGCACTTTCTCAGCTTTATCGAGAAAGAAATGAACAGAAAATGTTCAAATTTACTACAGAAGCTCAGCTGGGGTGTAATAATTTTGTGTTAGAAGGAATTTTAAATAACGCCAAAGATACGCCCAAAATCTGCGTTTTTCCCAGCTTTATCGAGAACAAATGAACATGAATTGTTCAAATTTAGTACAGAAGCTAAGCTAGGGTGTAATAATGTTGTTTTAGAAGGAATTTGACATAGCGCCAAAGATACGCCCAAAATCTGCGTTTTTCCAGCGTTTTCTCAGCTTTATCGAGAACAAATGAACAGAAATTGTTCAAATTTAGTACAGAAGCTAAGCTAGGGTGTAATAATGTTGTGTTAGAAGGAATTTGACATAACGCCAAAGATACGCCCAAAATTAACGGTTTTTTGTGTTTTCTCAGTTCTTTCATCAAGTAATAGACAGAAAATGTTTACATTATGCAAGCGAGCCCGCTGATCTCATTTTGTGGACGATCCAGTCTCCACAGAATCCTGTTCATCTCCTCCCCGTGTCTCCGACCCCTCTCCCGGAGATCAGCATCCACTCTGTCTTTCCACCTCATCCTTGGCCTTCCTTGCCTCCTCCTGCCACCCAGATCCAAATCCTGCACCCTCCCACATAATACTCCTCACATGTCCAAACCACCTCATCCTGGCCTCCTGCATCTTCCTATCCAATGGTCCCACCCCAACTGTACCTCTAATCACCTCATTACGACTCCCATCCCTTCTTCAGACCCCACACTTCCATCTCAGCATTCTCATATCCTGTATTAACGTTTCCTGTATAAACTTGGGATATTCTCTGGTCGATTTATACTGACTATTACCTTTTGCTTGCAAAAAATAATCAATCAGTTGACAAATCAACTATAGTCTACAGATGGAAATTATTGGGATATTGCAATTATTCAGATGCCAATGAATTAATTATTATTATTAAACGAAAATCCAAATTAAATGCTGTAATTCACCCCGAAGACTTCTGCTACTGCAAATATTGACAACAGGGTAAACAGCTATAGATGGAAATTCGATGAGCGCTACTATTCAAAAATTATTTGTCAGCCCGGGAATCGAACCCAGTACCTCCTAATTGCTGGTCATTTTCATTGCCTGACCGGCAATAAGGAGGTACTGGGTTCGATTCCCGGGCTTTACCCTGTTATCAATATTTGCAGTAGCAGAAGTCTTCGGGCTGAATTACAGCATTTAATTTGGATTTTCGTTTAATAATAATAATAATAATCAACTATAGTCCGAGAGATATTACTTTTAACATGGAGAGGGGAAACCGATTTGTCCTTGCACAGTTTGTAGCATGGACAGAGTAGTGGAGAGGAGTAAGCATGCTGCGCACAATTGGATATTGAGACAAAAGTAGGGAGATGCTGTTAGGTAGTGGCAGTGATTAGTAAAGGAAAGAGCATCGGGCCTCTCTGTCTTCGAGAGAGAGCGGTGTAAAAAGTAATATCTCTCAGACTATAGCACTTGGCGGGAGACTGAAGTGGGGCCATGTTTCTGGGTCTATAACTCAAGATCTGGATAACCCAGATCTATTTGATCTATAACTCAAGATTCATTTTGTTATAAGCCATTAGTTTTTCCGTGTTTCGTTATTTTTTCTTTTGTTTCTCTCTCTTTTTGCTTGTGTTTACTTTCTTGTTTTTGATGCAGCGCTCTATTAACTCTTTCGAACTTATAGCACCAACCTATATCAGTAATAGATTTAACCTATTTTATTTTCTACATTTGAAGTTATTGTTTAATTAAAGTTAGTTTTTCCGTGTTTCGTTATTTTTTCTTTTTTTCTCTCTCTTCTTGCTTGTGTTTACTTTCTTGTTTTGATGCAGGGCTCTATTAACTCTTTCGAATTTATAGCACCAACCTATATCAGTAATAGATTTAACCTATTTTATTTTCTACATTGAAGTTATTGTTTAATTAAAGTTAGTTTTTCCGTGTTTCGTTATTTTTTCTTTTTTTCTCTCTCTTCTTGTTTTTGATGCAGGGCTATATTAACTCTTTTGAATTTATAGCACCAATCTATATCAGTAATAGATTTAACCTATTTTATTTTCTACATTTGAAGTTATTGTTTAATTAAAGTTTATTTTTTATGTTTAGAAAAAAGGAAATTTAAAAGTTTTTCAAGAAATTAATTTGTTTATCCTTGTATTTCTTAAGGCTTTTCTAGATAGGAATTCTTTCCCCACACACGGATTTATAGTCTAAGTGGAGAAATATATTTCCTTGATTTGTTTTTGTATAACTATCATTGTTATAAGTTATTTTGTATAACTGTTATGTATATGATTTTTTTTAGAAATAAAAATTAATTGAATTGAATTGAGATAACCCAGATCTAATTGAAGATCTGGCCACACCGATCACAGGACGTTTAGGGGAGATAATAAGCTGTTTAGCTCTGAGAAAATCTAAATTCTAACCTTTATCTGTGTCTTACGATTTATGTGATCGGAGGTTGGAGAAAATGACCCTGGTATGAATATATAAATGAGTTGGAACGTTGGGGGGAACCCTAAGAAAACAAGTATCTTGACATTATTATAATTTATAATTTATAGTAATTTGACATTATTATGATTTGAGTTAAGGAGGCAGTTGTGGGTTTCGACCTGTTGTCTCCAAAGAGATATTGTAAAATAAATAAATAAATAAATATCTTACCTCACTGTTGATACTTTTTGATAAGTTGTTTTTTCCGGTGGCCCTCTGCATGACGCTCTTATCAATCGGTGTGCCGTTCAGTGATAGAGCCAGACTAGGAATAAACACTATGCTCAAGTATAGAACCTGACCTGAAATTTACAACAATTTGAAATTAGCACAACAAATAATAGAACAATAGTACAACAAATATTAGAACAATTAATAATACAACAGTATTGTACAATAATACAACGAATAACAATGATGGAAGAATAACAAGAGTTAGACTGTCCAACGTTATTATCTTTCTTCAAATTTTTTAGTTTATCGACAGGAATGATCCATGGTCTAGTGGATATAGTGCTTGCGTAGCAGTCTAGGGGTCCCGGGTTCAAACCCGGATATGAACGAACGTTTTCAGTCTGGCCACTCCTGTGTCATCGGATAAACACATTAAACTGTCGGTCCTGACTGAAGTATGACAGTCTTTAGGCCCATTGACTGCTTGAATGAGATATTCAGGCGAGGTGGGACCTTCCCACAACGCGCTCCCACTAACAAAAACCATACGAATTTACTTTTACCATGGATAAAAGATGACATAAGAAGATTATGGGATAGGTTGTTTATGTTCCAAATTCTAAGCCAATTTACTGTCAACTACTGTCTATTATTACTGTGAGAGTGTGAGAACGGCACAGTATAAGAGACTACCAGCGTCACATAGCTTCACGAAAGTCAAATAATAGGACTATCGGCTTGAGTTAACATTAAAATCTAAAACCTAAAAACCGGTCGGCTGATTGGCACTGCCGATTGCGCTATCTATCGGCAAAAGTTGTAACAATTATATCAGCTGAGCGGCTACCAAAAATGGCTGACTCCAGATCACGCGTTTCAGATTTGAATTGCAGATCAAAAATATTTGTTGGCTGGTATTTTGAATAGAATAGAATATTTTTAAAATTGTTAAAATTTTTATCGTCTACTAATATTAAGAATATAATATCATACAAACATATATTTCATGAGTTGATCAAATTTCTTGTTGTGGTATTGAATTCAGTTGACTCAATGACAGATACCTCTATTACGCTTTCTCATCTGAGCTTAGACCTTCTAACCTATTACAATGTAAGTTTTAAAATAGAGATGCTTCCCATGTAATGGAGTCACTTTTCCTCGCTAGGGAGTTTTTTTTGTTTTTTACTACCGAGAGCGAAAAGTGACACTTTAGTATTATGTTTCAGGGAGTAAAGTAAGTACTTTAGACAGTAGGTGGAGGAAAAGAAATATTGCATGACAGGTGGTTGATGGTAACGTCAGCACAGGTAGGGATCCTACACCAATAAAAAATTTGTTGATTTCAGCTGATCTATATCAGCTAGAGTTTTTATTGGTGTAGGAGCCCTACCTGTGATGACGTTTACCATCAACCACCTGTCATGCACTATGGCTTTGTTTACGGAGGTAGTGCACAAACACATGATTTTGCTTTTCATCAGCTATACTTATTATAGCTGTATCTTACTGTTTCTGTACAAATACAGTACAAGTTGAATATCAGCTGATGAAAAGCAAAATTCACGTGTTTCTGCACTACCTCTGAAAACAATAGTTATTTGTATATCTAGAGTGAAAAGTACGACTTTTTCTCCTGTGGGAAAAAGTTTGAAGCCCGAGGCGAAGCCGAGGGCAACAATTTTCCTGAGGGAGAAAAAGTATTTTTCACTCGTGATGTACACAACATTTTTCCTCATCTACATTTTTTTATAAAAACTGCAAATAAAATCATTTTAATAACTTACGTATTGGTGACAATGTTTCCTAACAACATAACCTAAAATCTAAAACCTAAAAACCGGTCGGCTGATTGGCACTGCCGATTGCGCTATCTATCGGCAAAAGTTGTAACAATTATATCAGCTGAGCGGCTACCAAAAATGGCTGACTCCAGATCACGCGTTTCAGATTTGAATTGCAGATCAAAAATATTTGTTGGCTGGTATTTTGAATAGAATAGAATATTTTTAAAATTGTTAAAATTTTTATCGTCTACTGATATTAAGAATATAATATCATACAAACATATATTTCATGAGTTGATCAAATTTCTTGTTGTGGTATTGAATTCAGTTGACTCAATGACAGATACCTCTATTACGCTTTCTCATCTGAGCTTAGACCTTCTAACCTATTACAATGTAAGTTTTAAAATAGAGATGCTTCCCATGTAATGGAGTCACTTTTCCTCGCTAGGGAGTTTTTTTTGTTTTTTACTACCGAGAGCGAAAAGTGACACTTTAGTATTATGTTTCAGGGAGTAAAGTAAGTACTTTAGACAGTAGGTGGAGGAAAAGAAATATTGCATGACAGGTGGTTGATGGTAACGTCAGCACAGGTAGGGATCCTACACCAATAAAAAATTTGTTGATTTCAGCTGATCTATATCAGCTAGAGTTTTTATTGGTGTAGGAGCCCTACCTGTGATGACGTTTACCATCAACCACCTGTCATGCACTATGGCTTTGTTTACGGAGGTAGTGCACAAACACATGATTTTGCTTTTCATCAGCTGATATTCAAATTTTTATAACTGTATTTGTACAGAAACAGTAAGATACAACTATAACTAGTAGTTCTGTGAACAGTAGACCTCGCGCTCAGTAAATTACATTGACCTGTTGTTATGTTTTCTCAAAAATTAATAAATAATTAATAAATTTAAAATGTCTAGAAAGAGTCCTAATAAACATAGAGCTTTCTGTCCTATCGTACCGTGATGTGTCGTCCCGGAATGTGAGTGTGAGCGCTGTTATCAGGTCTGGCTGCAACTGTCTACAACGTTGATGGAAACATACATTTTCAAGATGTTCGATGTTCTTGAACGGGTAGTATTATAGTCAACTGTCTACTAACGTTGATGGAAAGATATATTTTCAAGATGTTCGATGTTCTTGAACGGGTAGTATTATGATTTGATTTGATTTGATTTGATTAAATTTTCTCCCTGGAGACTCTTTGAAGAGTATAGGAAATCGTCAAGGACTATTTGTCAAAAAAAAAAGGAATACATATAAACATATATTATATACATCACATTCCACAATGTACATTGCAATTTAATCCTCCCAAAAGCCTCATTATTCATCCATAAATTCTTGAATACTGTAGTAAACCCCGTTTGCCAAATATTTTCTCAATAGCTTTTTGAAAATATCCTTATTCTCATTTTCTCTCAAAGCTGACGGCAGTTTACTCATAAATTTCATACCCATATAAGAAGCTTATTTTCATACTGAGCTGTCCTGTGGTATTGTGCAGAAAATTTACTCTTATTTCTAGTGTCATAATTATGTATGTCACAGTTTCTTATAAATTTTTTATCTCTTATATACATGATCACTTCGAAAATGTACAGTGCAGGCACAGTGAGTAGTCCTAGATCTTTAAAATACTCTCTGCAGGACTCTAATGGCTTAAGACCTTTAATCGCTCTCACAGCTCTCTTTTGCATTCTAAAGATTCTATCTAAATTTTTGAGACTGGAGCCCCCCCAAACCAATATTGCATACCGAATATGTGACATTATGAGGGCATGATATACTGTACATGTTAAGATAGTGTTCCCAGTACTTAATCTTGAAATTTGCCTGAGTGCAAACACTCCAGATGATATTTTACAGCACAAATGATCAATATAGTTATCCCAAGACAAGTTCTGGTCCAGCAAGACACCTAGAAATTTCACAGACAGAGGTTGTTCAACATTCACTCCATTTATTTGAACGTTTATCTCTTCAAGATCTCTATAATTATTTCTATGTTTGAACTGCAAGAACTGCGTTTTAGTTTCGTTCACTTTGAGGTTATGTTGACTGAGGAATTGGGCTATGGCATGTACATTAACAAAAGTATCTAATTCTAATTTTTCTGCATCCTTTGCACTACAAATGTAGGATGTGTCGTCAGCATACATCAAAACCTTACCACTTGTTATTATTTGTGGTAAATCGTTAACATATAAAATGAATAATAATGGTCCGAGGATCGAACCCTGTGGTACACCTGTTTTTATTCTAAGACTATTTGATCTGTATTTAATTTTTTGCCCATTTTCTTCTCTAGTCATCTCCACACACTGACTTCTACCCACAAGATAGGATTTGAACCACTCAAGCTCCACATCAGTAACTCCCACATATTCCAACTTTTTCAACAAGATAGTGTGGTCCACACAATCGAATGCTTTGCTCATATCGAGAAAAACTCCCACTGCCCTTTCACCATTATCCATTCTATCTATTACATTCTCCACAAGAGACGCAATGGCTGACCTGGTTGATTTATCCTTCTGAAATCCATGTTGCTCGGATGACAAAATTCCATTTCGAAACAAATGCTCCACAAAACGAATTAACATTGCTTTTTCATAGATTTTACCCAGTGCATTCCCTATAGTGATTGGTCGAAAATTATTTGCCAGATTTTCTTCGCCACTCTTGTGGATTGGTACTATCTTCGACTCTTTCAATTTCTGAGGAAATACACCACACTCCAAGGACTTATTCACCAATACTGTTAATGGAGCAATTAAATACTTTTTACAACTTTTTATAACAACAGTTGAGATCCCATCAAGACCAGTTGCCCTCTTACTCTTCAGGGAATCAATAATTTCGAGAATTTCTGTTTCTGTGAAAGGAGCAACAACCATCTTTTCAATATGGCTTGAGTCATTTTCTGTTTCAACTCAAGATCTGGATAACCCAGATCTATTTGATCTATAACTCAAGATTCATTTTGTTATAAGCCATTAGTTTTTCCGTGTTTCGTTATTTTTTCTTTTGTTTCTCTCTCTTTTTGCTTGTGTTTACTTTCTTGTTTTTGATGCAGCGCTCTATTAACTCTTTCGAACTTATAGCACCAACCTATATCAGTAATAGATTTAACCTATTTTATTTTCTACATTTGAAGTTATTGTTTAATTAAAGTTAGTTTTTCCGTGTTTCGTTATTTTTTCTTTTTTTCTCTCTCTTCTTGCTTGTGTTTACTTTCTTGTTTTTGATGCAGGGCTCTATTAACTCTTTCGAATTTATAGCACCAACCTATATCAGTAATAGATTTAACCTATTTTATTTTCTACATTTGAAGTTATTGTTTAATTAAAGTTAGTTTTTCCGTGTTTTGTTATTTTTTCTTTTTTTCTCTCTCTTCTTGTTTTTGATGCAGGGCTATATTAACTCTTTTGAATTTATAGCACCAATCTATATCAGTAATAGATTTAACCTATTTTATTTTCTACATTTGAAGTTATTGTTTAATTAAAGTTTATTTTTTATGTTTAAAAAAAAGGAAAATTTAAAAGTTTTTCAAGAAATTAATTTGTTTATCCTTGTATTTCTTAAGGCTTTTCTAGATAGGAATTCTTTCCCCACACACGGATTTATAGTCTAAGTGGAGAAATATATTTCCTTGATTTGTTTTTGTATAACTATCATTGTTATAAGTTATTTTGTATAACTGTTATGTATATGATTTTTTTTAGAAATAAAAATTAATTGAATTGAATTGAGATAACCCAGATCTAATTGAAGATCTGGCCACACCGATCACAGGACGTTTAGGGGAGATAATAAGCTGTTTAGCTCTGAGAAAATCTAAATTCTAACCTTTATCTGTGTCTTACGATTTATGTGATCGGAGGATGGAGAAAATGACCCTGGTATGAATATATAAATGAGTTGGAACGTTGGGGGGAACCCTAAGAAAACAAGTATCTTGACATTATTATAATTTATAATTTATAGTAATTTGACATTATTATGATTTGAGTTAAGGAGGCAGTTGTGGGTTTCGACCTGTTGTCTCCAAAGAGATATTGTAAAATAAATAAATAAATAAATATCTTACCTCACTGTTGATACTTTTTGATAAGTTGTTTTTTCCGGTGGCCCTCTGCATGACGCTCTTATCAATCGGTGTGCCGTTCAGTGATAGAGCCAGACTAGGAATAAACACTATGCTCAAGTATAGAACCTGACCTGAAATTTACAACAATTTGAAATTAGCACAACAAATAATAGAACAATAGTACAACAAATATTAGAACAATAATACAACAGTATTGTACAATAATACAACGAATAACAATGATGGAAGAATAACAAGAGTTAGACTGTCCAACGTTATTATCTTTCTTCAAATTTTTTAGTTTATCGACAGGAATGATCCATGGTCTAGTGGATATAGTGCTTGCGTAGCAGTCTAGGGGTCCCGGGTTCAAACCCGGATATGAACGAACGTTTTCAGTCTGGCCACTCCTGTGTCATCGGATAAACACATTAAACTGTCGGTCCTGACTGAAGTATGACAGTCTTTAGGCCCATTGACTGCTTGAATGAGATATTCAGGCGAGGTGGGACCTTCCCACAACGCGCTCCCCACTAACAAAAACCATACGAATTTACTTTTACCATGGATAAAAGATGACATAAGAAGATTATGGGATAGGTTGTTTATGTTCCAAATTCTAAGCCAATTTACTGTCAACTACTGTCTATTATTACTGTGAGAGTGTGAGAACGGCACAGTATAAGAGACTACCAGCGTCACATAGCTTCACGAAAGTCAAATAATAGGACTATCGGCTTGAGTTAACATTAAAATTTGGAACACAAACGTCCTATACCATGGGATATCTTCTTATGCTCTGTTTTTCATGATATTATGACATATTGTCAGACCGGATTCTCTTCGTTTTAATACAGAATGATTAACATTTTAACACATGTTGACCTTAAAAAACGAGGCCATAGAATGATGATGTATTTAAGTATGGAATTAGGTAGGAAAAGTCTTCTTCCTAAGCTTTCCAAGTTTTTGAGTCTAAGTTTCTAAGTTTTGAAGAGAAATTTATCTAAAATTTACACTATCAACAGAGATATTGTGGAACTGTTCCAAATGAGAAGTATCAATTCAAAATATTATAAATGTTGTAAAAAATCGATTAAGGTGAAATAGACGTAAGTTCCACATAATTTATTCAAGACAAACTATAGTTTCAAAGCACTCAAGGCATCATCATCAGTATTCTTTTTGGTTATTAGACAGTTTGACTCAAAAAATTATGTGGAACTCATAACATTTCTTTCATTCCACCTTAACATGGAGAAATTCCACAACATATCTCTTTAAATCTATAATATAATAAAGGAAAGAATTGGCTTAGACAAGTAGAGGATAGGAAATATACGAATGATAAATCATCAAATCTAAACTAGTGAACTGATTAACTTGAAATTTTGAAAATAGATTCTTAATTTACCGAGGAGGGATCTAGGCCTATTTTAAATTCTTCAAGATTTCAGAAGGTCAAGGTTTCTGTATGTCAAGTTTTTAATTAGACCCTTGCGGGGCACAGGTTACCTGCTAGTTTTGAATATATTTTGTTTCAAAAGTGACCCGTCAACTGAGGAAGAAGACTTTTTCCTCCACCTACTATCAAAAGTCTCATTTTACACCCTGGAATCGAATACTAAAGTACTACTTTTCCTCCCATGGGACTAAAAATAATTCCCAGCGGGAAAAGTGATCACTTTTACTCCCAAGGGAGTAAAAATAAACCCATAAGATTAACATGGGAAGAAGTCCGACAACGCCGCGATTGAAGAATGAGGAATGTGGCAACACTGTCGTGGTCGGTAGAGGAAAAGTAAAAGAGCTCTATTTCGATCTTTGGAATATTTTAGCTCTAGGAAATAAGTAGCTCTATTTCGATTGTTAGGTTATGTTCAACCGTTGGTGGATATGAAAAAGTACACACCTCTAATGACGTTAGAGGTGTGTACTTTTTCATATCCACCAACGGTTGAACATAACCTAACAATCGAAATAGAGCTGAAATAGTGTGAAAGCGTGAAGATGTAGTAAAATTATTCATTGTTATAGGTATTGGTGTAGGTGGAGGAAAAATGTTGTGTGCATCACGGGACTAAAGTACTTATTCTCCCTCAGGGAAATTGTCGCCCTCGGCTACGCCATCGGGCGACAACAGTTTCCCTCAGGGAGAAAAAGTTGCACTTTAGTCCCTAGATGCACAAATAACTATTTCATAACTTGAATACTCACCATGAGGCCTCATTTTATGCCCTCGTGTAAATTTCAATTGAGAATAGTATAAATTGAATGAAGAATCAACTGGGAGTATTCTACAAATGTATATTTTGTAGAGAATAAATTAAGAATGAAAAGAATTTTATTGATAATTACCAGTAGACAGGAGAGGGGGTAGCATGACAGTAGCGGCCAGTAATTGTGTGAAACTCAAGGAGATTACACAACACATCCAAAACTGAGTACAGTTCCAAGCTTGAATCATAAAGTTCCGTGCCTGTAATTGATAATTTATCAATGACATTATGCATTAAATAGTTCTGAGATGATAATTTCTTTTGAAAACAAGATTAAAATTTCCATCTATCTTGGAAAACATATCATTGGTTACATGCTATGTTGTCTGAGAATATCAAAAGTCACCAAAAGTGCATTTTTTTGTTTGTGACAAATCGGCATGGTATCATAACATCATAGTTTGGGTTGGGGTAGGTGATATTCCTATTTATTCTTCTGAGTTCAAGTACGTGTTGGCTGAATTGGATATACAGAGTGTTTCAGAGAAACTAGACATTTTGGAAGTTAAATAATTTCAAGAAAAACAAATCTTTAAATAAAGTTTTTCATATAATTCAATAGTAAAAAAAGCCATTTTAGAATGGATAATACCGTAACATTTATTTTTTGAAGATGACATCTTGCAGGTGTGTTATTTTCTTCGCAAACATTCCTGTAGTCTCTTCATCACATTGTCCATGGTTTGAAGTAACATTACAACTGGAATTTGAAATCGCTTCTCTAATCTTGGCTATCAATTCTGCAACAACGGAAGAATTGAAAGCCAAGATTCGAGAAGCGATTTCAAATTCCAGTTGTAATGTTACTTCAAACCATGGACAATGTGATGAAGAGACTACAGGAATGTTTGCGAAGAAAATAACACACCTGCAAGATGTCATCTTCAAAAAATAAATGTTACGGTATTATCCATTCTAAAATGGCTTTTTTTACTATTGAATTATATGAAAAACTTTATTTAAAGATTTGTTTTTCTTGAAATTATTTAACTTCCAAAATGTCTAGTTTCTCTGAAACACTCTGTATATATGTGTTTGAAAACTGAATCAATTCTAATTATACAGTTCAACTAGAATTCAATCCTATGGATAACTGTGGTATTCCACCCAACAAGTGTCCTGCCTCAAATAGTCGTGATTTTTTATAAATTATAAAACTAAAACAACTAGTACTAGTAATTTTCTATAATAATCATGCACTTATCAGTTGATTTTTTATGAAATTCTGTACCTCTCTGATGAGATGAAAGAGTGAGAGGTCCTCGTTGCGTCGCATGCTGATTGAACATGGAATCGAGTTTAGTCGTTTGGATATCTCGACCGGGGAGGGACCCTGCTCGGGGCTGGTGTCCTGGTAGACGGACACCTTCTGGCACACTTGTGGGTAGAGAGGCTCTACTGCCACGCTGCAACACAGGAATACATCCAAAGAAAAGTTAATTAGGAGGAATTGATTAGAGAAGAGAAATAGTACGGGAATGAAATAAAAAGAATGATAAACAGAAAATGACCATTTTCATTTGTTTATGCAACGAAGCTTGAACAGTGATGTATAAATTCTCCCCTCCACTTTTACCTCTTTATCATACCTCTCAATATTCCCATATACAATACAGCAATCACTGAGGTACTTAAGATTACCAACAACAGGTCAAAACCATAGATAAATTGTTTATTGTTTTTGAAGGGACGGATTCAAGTATCCAAAGGTTCAAAGAACCCCACACGTCAACCGGAGCTTAATGGGCCCTACGAATAAAGTTGAGCATTTGCTTATAATTCTAAAATATGGACCATTTGCTTCATTTTCTATGAATAAACGTGAGCAAAAACTTTTGCTCATGCTCTCATCAAAAAAATAGTTTGAGCATTTGCTCAAGAGTAAAAGCTTATACTCCAAACTGTATGAATAAACTAGAGCATTTGCTCAACTTTTGAAGCAAATGCTTCAAAAAAGGTGAGTCTAGTCTAGAGCAGCTTATCACCTTTTGCTCATAGTAAAATGGGTCAACTAATTCGTATGAGGAAGAGGAAACTATACCAGATTCGATCACAACCAATAGTTGAGAACTATAAAACTCTTTTTAGATTCAACCATGATATATATCACCATTATCCCTACAAAATAATAAATACAAAAGATAGCAATCACAAAATAAGAAATAGGCATTTAAGAAGATGAGAGTGTGGAAGATTATAAGAAGGCTATTGATATTATAAGAATATGCTGAAGATTATTATAGAGATGACATTTTTTCACGCTATTATTTCAAAATTCGAAACTCAACTAACCTAAAACTCTATTCATAAATAGAAAACAGAGCAGACGACGCAAACACAAGCGATGCCCCCTGCTTGCATATTAGCTATAAAAACAAAGTAAGGCTACAAAAGCGAATCAGCTGATGAAAAAACTTTAAAATACGTGAGCATTTTTGCTCCAGAGTTCAGGAGCATAAGGTAAAGCTTATTCATATCAAAATGAGCAAATGCTTTTGCTTCTACCTTTTGCTCATGAGCAAAACCTTATGCTCCATGCTCTTGCTCATGAGCATTTGCTCTGGTTTTATTCATATGGGCCATTGTGTTCCCAAGTTAGTTAGGCAAACCAATGCCTGTGTCCTTTACTAGAACCAGGAGTTTTTCCCTATACTAACATCCTATTCATCACTTGGTTTCTTGTCGCAATCCAGTGTGATATGCTTAGCAGTCTTTTCAGACTGATTAGTCCTTGTGACCTATGTGAGTTCCACTCCTGGCCTTCTTTGAAGGTCCTTCCGCTGAGGAAGGGATGGCCAAGTTACCTCTAGGGCGCCCGGCCACCCTTGACTCAGCCTCTTGACCCGTATTTGTCCCTGGATTTTCACCCATCTCTGGTCTCTTGTGTTTTTCTTTTTGCCCCTCCGAAACTTCGCAGGGTTGAAAGCCTCAACTCTCCCAAGAAGTTTTGCCTGAATGGCCACCCTTCTTTGAGCAGTGGTGAGGTTTGGTCTCTGCACCCAAAACTCGTGACCTACGTGAGTTCCACTCCTGGCTTTTTTGTAGGTTCTTCCGCTGAAGGAGGGGTCGCCAAATTGCCTCTAGGGCACCCGGTCACCCTCGACTCAGCCTCTTGACCCGCATTTGTGCCTGGAGTTTCACCCATCTCTGGTCTCTTGGGTTTTCCTTTTTGCCCCTCCGAAACTGCCCTGATAAGGCAGATCCCGTGGGTTTGAAACCAAGGCAACTTCTGGAGTTGCCTTGTGGTCCCTTTTAGTCGCCTCCCACGACAAGCAGGGTTACTGTGGGTGAATTCTGGTTTTCAACACATTCTTGAGTACGATGTTCGACTCAAAGCTCTCCCAAACCACAGGGGGCAAACCATAGATAAATATTGCATAAGAAGATATCCCATGGTGTAGGGCGTTTATGTTCTGAATTTCAAGCCGATTTCTTGTTAACTCAAGCCGACTACTGTCTATTATTAGTGTGTTGTTGGGAGTGTAAGAGTGTAAGAACGGCACAGTATGAGAGACTACCAGTGTCACATAGCTTCACCAAAAATAACTACTGGGACTATCGGCTTGTGTTAACAGTGAAATTTGGAACATATAAGCCCTATAGTAACGTCCACGTTATAATTGCAGTGTTTGTTTAGCAATGGTATTGCTATCCTTGTCTATCATTGAACAAAAGGGGTATTCACAATGTTGTTTTAGCCAGCTTAAGTGCTATTTGATAATTCTGGATTGTAAACGCCCCATCTAAAACCATCTGCTATTAGCTAACTGCAGTTGCGATCCAAGCGGATAATTTGTGTAACTTGAAGTTAGTTTGAAACTTAGATCAGTTATAGAATATTAACGCTGGGAAGTCTAGCCTCTGAAGCCAACATCTACTGCCATATCGCCCTATCGTGACGTCATCATCGCATAGAAAACTTTTATATTGTGTCTATTTCAGATGAAAGTAAATTATTATTCATAAGAATGGTAAACTCCCGCTGCGCTCCCACTGAAATAGACGCAATCTGCTATGGAAAACAATGTAAACAAACTCTACAGAAAAGTTTTCTATCCGATACTGACGTCACGATGGAGCGATATGGCAGTAGATGTTGGCTTCATCGACTTTCAGTATGAATATACAATGGGGCGTGTCTATTCTATAACTGGTCTAAAATTTGATTATAAACATATGGCTGCCGTTTTAACAGCCGAGATAGCGGACTCAAACCTGCGCTATCTGCTATCTCGTCTGTTAATTTTTTCCAACGTACCACAATAGCATTGAGTTAACACAGACGTAGCAAATAGCTGGAGTTAGCGAATAGCTCGACTTAGCCATGCAACTAACTCCAACATTGTGAATACCCCTAAAGAGGATAGCACTATCTCTTTCTCGCTTTACTCTGTTGCCAGATCGTCTTTTACTAATGTGGAATTGATAATAATTAACAAAATATTTCATCTCAATTATTTAAATTCATTATGAAATTATTGAAAAATATAATTTTTTGCTTAATGAAATATAATTGATTATATTAAACGAGAATGAGCATATGATATTACATCAATAAACCTGTATCAGCTACCGTCTATATAGGTCCACTGCCAAGACAGAGGATCGGCAACGTTGTTCTCCTATCTTTCTCCACTGCCATTTGTCACGTTATTTTTTATAGTTAAATAACGATTAGCCTCCTGCTTGGCATCAGTCGGTAGAGCATGAAATATTTCAACAATTATAAAAATTAGGTCGTGGTTTTTCATAGGATACAGTCTCATAAAAATCTTTATAGGCCCAGATATGAGCTTCCACTATAATTCTGATAATTCATTAATATATATATATATATATATATATATTATATATATATATATATATTATATATATATATATGGTACTTATCCTATAGTATTGAGGAATAAAAAATAAATCGCACACCATAAACAATTTGATACATATATTGACAAATATTGCAAAAAATATATAGAGCGATAAAAAAAATATATAATATAAAAATAGAATAATAATCGAAATCAATAAAATATCACAGGCTAAATACTATTCTCTAAATTCTACAGCACGAAACGTTACCATGTGCTTTTATTTTATGATCATATGCATCTATTTGCATGTAGCTGCGATATCAGCTTGCTAATACTTGTCGACTTGGACAATTCCATTAAAAATAGATTTCTTAAAATCAGCTTGATAAATTGACAACCAATAATCCAAATATATATATTAAATTCTATGGTATCTAATAGATTTCTTTGTAATGAATATATATTTTATCTCAGGGTACGAGATTCGGCACCTGACGGAATAAATAGAGCAATTCATCTAGTGAATCAGAGCTACAACAAACTATCGTAAATTATATTGCAGAAATTAATGATCATATGAATATGTATTAACAGCCTAGATTTTATACTTCTTTGATTTATAGAACTTCTGATATGTAGATTGACTCGTTACTTTCCAATAAAATACCTTTAATACTACATTTACTTGCGCAAGTATTTTTTACCAAATTCTTAATTTATAAGAAAACCCTTTCGACGAGCTAGCTTTGATTCTTATGTAATTTCGAAGCACTGAGGGCGCCCCATCACTATTTCAATATTTTTCACTCACGTGTCGAAATTTTCTTATGAGCTGCTGATGTCGATCCAACTCCTGGTGGTCCTGGACTATTGTAGCCGGAGTTGTCTCTTCCAAGGGGTTACAAAATTATTTAAAAATGAAAATGACTTTTGCTTTATAAGAGCATCACAAAGTCTTATAAGAAATTTAGTAATTCAATTTAACTTTAAATTATTATAATATATAGCAAGGTATTACGCTCTATAATTTTTAGTGACCTCTCATGGTGGCATTTGGCAGGCGAGTGTCGTTCTCCTTTCTCAATTTTACAATTCTCATTTCCGATTTTCAAATTTGCATATAATTTGAATATTCTAGTCCTCCGCCATTCAAGGCTCAAATAGATCGTGCCAAAATATTAAACTATGACTCATGTTATATATATAATAATTTCTTTGCCTTCGGGCCATATCCAAAACATAGACTATACAACAATTTTATACAAACTCTATTTATTTGTAGAAATATATACAAATATTTTTGAATCGGCTCACTATTGCCGCCTATCAATTGCCATTATGTGATTGGTGCATGCAAATTGTTACAGTATTCATGCGCCTGGTAACCTCCTATTTCCTTAATACATTTAATTATTTTTATTGGGTTTTTAAATATGCTCTCTACATGCTAGTTAATTTTTTATATGTTATTATTTGTTTCATGCATCATAATAATTAGCCACGTGAGACCTTTAGTTCCTCAAATTGCATACTGTTTTGCCACAATAAATTTCTGCCAAGGTGTTTGGTCAGATTCTACGTTATATGGCTCGGTCGATCGTTAGGTCGCCGATCACTAAATGTTTATGCCTAACCTCAATTTTCAATATTTTATATAATATTATATATTAGCAAAAAATTATTCAATTCCTCTTAGGCTGTTGTACAGTTTAGCCAGGACGATCTGATATTATCTAATCTTTATGTTATCTCTTTGGCGATATTAGCCAATTACTTCACTAAGACCTATAAATATTTCAGCTAGGGATTTTTATTTATCATCCAAATTACAATATGTTACACATTATAACATGGACCTCACTATAGACCATGGGATATCTTCTTATGATACATTTACTCTATGACTCCATAGACTTCATGTATATTATCATAGATTTAAAAAAATACAAGCTGATCTTTTTCACCAATCATGTATTAGATTCTAGGCCTACACTGCGACGTTGCAATATCGTAGACCAAGGCCTTGTATTAGAGGTGGCTATGATATTATGCGATTTGATTTGTTAATGTTGGTAATTCAGTTTTCAAGATATTGCTATTGTGTCTACTTATACTATCTTTTCTTTATGACTATACCCACCTAGCATTGGCCTTGAGAAATATGCCGACATTGTCTGCGTTGACAGATGACCCAATAACAGCCACCACTTCTCCGTAGTCCTGCATGATGGAGATCATCTCCCGGCTGGTGGAAGGAGTGCAGTCTGTGAACAGGGATACCAACAGAGGCACATTGTCCACCAGCTCTATGTGCGGACGGATCTTGTCAATGCCGCGCGGTAGTTTTGCCTAGAAAACACACATAAAGCATTTAGTATATAATCAAATTTAATTCAATTTCTTGATATTATAAAAAATTCAATCAATACAATCATTTAGAATAAAACAGCTATAAGAAGTGTACTGTGTTTCTTTTCTTTATTCTTTATTCTTTATTGATTGATATAATAAGTATACATCATATAAATGATAGGGAGAGGAAAAATAAGGTAACCTTGTGCTAATCCTCTCCCCAATTTAGATATGGTTACACATAGTCCGAAATAGGTTAAGTCTTGTAGCTCTTCACTTCGCAAAATTTTCAGACATCATTTATTTCTCCGTCCCGACTGCCTCAAAATAGTCGTTAGGTCATGTCAGAGGCCCTGAAATTGATCAGGTGCGACCTGAAAACTCTGACACCAGACCTCAGCCAGCCAGGTCACTCAATATTATAATACTACTTTACAGTAATGTTTAATTTTTATCAAAATTCAATATTTCAGAATCACACAGCTATAAGAGAAGTACCATAAAATGAAAAAATTTTGTAAATATTTAATTTAAATGTGTGAATTTGTTATACAAATTTACATAATACAGAATTACACAGCTATCAAGAAAGAACCATAGACTCAAGCCCAAATCAGTTCCAATTCTGATTTATAAAACAATCCAAAAATGTAGCCAAGTTATGTGTGAAAATTGAGTGGTAATATTGACGATTGAAGCCTGAAAACGCATGACAAATATTCAATTCAATTTTAAAAAATTAGTGACTTAGTTTGTCAGTTAATTGTTTAGTTACTTAGTTTCTTGGTTAATTCGTAAATTAGTTATCTTCTATATAAATAAAAGCGAAATGGCACTCACTCACTGACTGACTCACTCACTCGCAGAACTAAAAATCTACCGGACCAAAATAGTTCAAATTTGGTAGGTATGTTCAGTTGGCCCTTTAGAGGCGCACTAAGAAATCTTTTGGCGATATTTTAACTCTAAGGGTGGTTTTTAAGGGTTTAAAGTTCGTCTTTTAGCATGTATATTCTTCTTATTCCAATATCTTAAAATTATAATTGAAATGTCCATACCATATGTTAATATAGAACTATAATCTAGAGAGAGTACCTCTTCGAAACAGTTGTTAACTGGCAACTAAATTAATAATTTTGTCAGGTTGGCATTACGTTGAGTTGACTTTGTTAGGTTGGCACCAAGTTGAAGATTTAAATGCATCTATCGCGGAAAAATTGATTGGGCACTGCTACTTCAATCCTGGGAATATTATATTACTAGCCGTCAGGCTCGCTTCGCTCGCCATATCCGTTTAGCCAGACGTTTAGTCTGGACCCCCGACTGGATTGTCCTAACATATGATAAAAATGCTCAAATGAAAAATGCAGGCGAGCGAAGCGAGCCTGCTGATCTCATTCTTGGACGATCCAGTCGGGGGTCCAAGGGGCGGAGCCCCCTGGCTAGACGGATATGGCGAGCGAAGCGAGCCTGACGGCTAGTGTCATATAAAATGAAATAACAAATTAGTCAATAAGAAATTCAACACAATCAAATATGAAAAAAATCTTGAAATGAATATAAGGACAATCCTATCAGATATTTCTTCAGCTTATCTCTAAAAATCGTCAACTCATCTATGGACTTTAAATTTCGGGGCAGCATGTTAAAATTTATTCGATTTATCAAGAAGTTTTATGTAGTAATATTCATTATCACTGATTGAAGTAGACTAATATTTATCCAACTTATTGATTAGACGAGAGTACAATTGAATGTCTTTGAATTCAGCAAACGAGTAAACATTGTCCATAGAGGACATTTGAAGAATGCATAATGCAGTAATATCTGCATAAGCTTGCTATTTGCTGTGATAAGAGCCTTTCGCTGTGACACAACAATGTATGACGACGACAAGTGTATCATGTTTGTCCTACCGTAAGTGGCTAGCATAATAAACAAGTAAGTTACAATACATTCTGGTTTATACACAAATCTACAATAAATTACAGTACAACAGCTAATTATGCAACAAATTTCACATATTATGAAAACTTATTAATTACAATGAAAGTTGAATGGAGCATAAGAATATTGATAATATAGTATTGTAATGTAAATACATAAATCAGCGGTGTTTCAACAATGAATAAATGATAATTTCAATGAATAAATATACACCCCACTATAAATTATATGTGTTGGGGTATAAGTAATTAGTTGCTTATTGCGTGTTATAATTACTATTTACAAACTTCATTCACTGATATAGGATTAAAGTTTTTCATAATAAAATTAGTAAAAATTTATAATACAAACAAAATAATGAAATTAGTAGATAAATATTGATGTTCTATTCAGGATAATAATAAGAAAGGTTATTTTTAGAAAAATGAAAAACAGTAAAGAGAATAATGAAGAATAAATAGTTTCAATATTTACAGTCTAACTAAATTTTCACAATTTTCCACTCCAATATCAACCAACCAGGAAAATAAACTTTTCTTGAACCTGTGTCTATTGAATTCGGCCCTAATGTAACTTGGTATTGAATTGTAAATTTTTGGTCCCAAATATATGTAGTTTCTTTGCCCAAATGTAGTGTTCATCCTTGGTACTATTGAATGTGTGTTTCTCTGCCTTGTTTGATGGTTATGATCTGCCAGTCTTATGTGTTCGTTGTTTCTCCTCATTCGCGTGATGATAGCCTGGATGTAGAGTTGTCACACTCAGTACTTTACTGTCCTTGAAAAGAATGTTCGTGGGGAATTGATTCTCCTTGAAGCTTATTATTTTTAGTATTCGTTTTTGAAGTTTATAGAGAGGTTCAACATGTATAAAATTCGTAGCTCCCCAGATAATTATGACGTATCTTAAAATTGATTGCACAGTTTTTAATGTCTCATAGTTGAGGATTTTACGGAGTTGATAAGAGAGTTAACGGAGTTAAACAATGGGACCATGCCTCCATGTAATCATAGATTAGAAAACGTAGATTTGCTATAACGGTTATATGCACTACGTTCAACGCTAAACCACGATTACTTGAAGATATGGCCGCATTTATTATAATGTGTTTCATTTCGGGTTTGAGCGAAAACAATGGATAAGAAGTAAAACAATGCTTGCAAAGAAACAAAATCGTGCTAATCCAAAGGTCCAATTCCTAAGTGACTACTCTTCGATTTGTGATGAGAATTTTCATTCATGATATACTCTACTATTCTAGCATGATAATTGAGATGTAATAGAGTTGATAAGGTGCGACTGACCCTATTGGACATGTCGAAGTTGACAGGCACACTCTGCTCCGTGCTGTCCGTGAGACAACTGAGTGACTGCCACTCTGTTCCTCCCCCACCCCCGCACCCGATGTTACGCCCCTGGCTTGCCTGGCCGTCCTCATAGTCTTTCGATCTGCAACAAATATGAAAAATCTCTTATCAAAGTGGAAGAATTTGAACAAATATAGCAAATAAGAATAATATCATATAAAATAAAATAACAAATTAGTCAATAAGAAATTCATTCAACACAATCAAATATGAGAAATTCTTGAAATGAATATGAGGACAATCCTATTAGATATTTCTTCAGCTTATCTCTAAAAATCGTCAATTCATCTATGGACTTTAAATTTCGGTGCAGCATGTTAAAATTTATTCGATTTATCAAGAAGTTTTATGTAGTAATATTCATTATCCGTGATTGAAGTAGACTAATATTTAGGTTAGGTTAGGTTAGGTTAGGTTAGGTTAGGTATAATCACATTAGATTAGTGTATGTGCATGTGCACATCAGATTATGCATGAGCCAAAAAAACAAAATCTGGAAAGTGCCATTGAAACACGTTGTGACTTGCATGAAGCTGCTCACACTGAACGCAACCAGCAAGTGCAAGCGTTCAGTGTGAATGTTCCTATTGCTCTTTCCAGGTTTGTTTCTCATGCATAACTAATCGTCCACTTACATCGCGCAATCAATGTGATCACACCCTGAAACAGACAAGAAGTTCAAGAATACTCAGTAACAAAGCTAACGTCTTCAACCATTATACAAATAATGAAACTTGGAATTGGAGGCATTAAGGTTACGGTAGGCTATGTATAGTTCAATTAACTTACTTTTGAACATCATCTTCATAGATGGTACCGATATCGTTCTCAGGCTTGTAAGTACAGGGAGCTGACATACTCATCTGGCGGGAGCTGCATAGAGTACCACTGTCAAAATAAAATACAATTGAATTAAAATATAATTAAATTAGATTGTCTTTTTTCTCTAGGTCTACTTTTAATATGAATACAAATTTAAATATCAGTCACATGACAAAATATTTTAAAATGGTACTGAGATTTATCACATGTGACAAAATAATTTAAAAGGGTACTGAGATTTATCACATGTTACAAAATAATTTAAAATGGTACTGATTTATATTTTTTTTAATTATTAAGTTACAGTACAATTGAAAATGAAATGCAATACAGTTTCAATTAACAATTGGCCACTGAGAGGAGAAGAAAATTATTCGTTCATAGGAGCTCAAATAAGAAATACTATTTTATTTGCAGTTTTTATAAAAATGTAGGTGGAGGAAAAATGTTGTGTATATCACAAGTGAAAAATGTTTTTTCAGCCTCAGGAAAATTGTTGCCCTCGGCTTCGCCTTGGGCTTCAAACTTTTCCCTCAGGGAGAAAAAACAGCACTTTTCACTCTAGATATACAAATAACTATTATCTATTTATCGTGTCACAAGAATTACAGTCATAGAAACGACAGTTCTGGTAAACTGCGTCAAACCCGAATTGAAGTTGAAAACTTAACCCAAAAAAGTTAATTTTGCTTGAATATAGTTAATCTCATTATATTTTGATCAACACCTAATTTCATATTAAAATGTGAGAATAACTAAGTGAGAGTTTAATAGCAGAATGACTCATTTCCATAGACCCTTATTTAAATTAAATATTAACACTATAAGTATATATAGGTATATAAGTACACGTTTTTTGTTTTTTAGACGTACAAAACATACTAGTATTTCTATTTGTTAACTTCCAAGTAGCCCTACTGGAATAAATAATGATGATTTCTCTGATTGACAATGAAACCAGAGGAGTTTATTGACAAAACATATACATGTTTTGAAAATAATGTGATGAAAATATAATGTAATCTAGAATCCCTAATTCAGATCAATATTGATATGGAATAAAAATAGTAGGCCTACAAGCTCTTAATAAATATCATGATTTTCTATCATTTTGAGAAATTCTAAGCTTAATTAACACATACTCACTCACTATGAACAAATCTGATGCTATACTCAGCTACACATAATGTTTTACAAAAATTAATAAGTATTGAAACATGGTAAATATGTATTTCGAGAAACATATTGTAAGAATTGAATTGAGTGGAAATTAAACACACCGAGAGGAAATAGCCACTAATATTGTATGAGAGGATACTTCCTGTAAGCGGTATAAGAGAAATGAACAACTATAAACTGGAATGAGTTGAGATTCATTGAATGATCGAGTGAAATGAGTTTAAATGATTGAAGAGACTTGATTTCGTACTTGAACTAATGAAAAGATATGATTTAGAGAGTGAAATGAGTGGGTTTTCAAGTTAAATTACCGAAATTGATGTTGCTTTCCATGACTTAACACTGTATAATAACTTTGTTGTAGTTAATTAATACACTGTGTTACATTTGAAAATGATTGAAAAACACTTACTTTTTTGGCGAATTGAGGTATGCATTTCACTCCTGAGGAGGAGATTCATCAGCCTGACACCAGGGGCGCTTGCTTGATGAAGCTTCCCTTCAGGAGTGAAATGCATAACTCAATAATTCTTCAAGAAAAGTAAAGCTGCGTTTACACCAAAGTTATTGACAAAATGTTAATAACTTAATCCTTATAGATTCTATTAGATTGAATGGAACTTGACAAACACATATGTTCATCATGTGTATGATAAGCTATGTTCAATCTAATAGAATCTATAAGGATTTAAGTTACTAGTAGTTCTGTGAACAGTAGACCTCGCGCTCAGTAGGTTACATTGACCTGTTGTTATGTTTTCTCAAAAATTAATAAATAATTTATCAATTTAAAATGTCTAGAAAAAAACATAGAGCTTTCTGTCCTATCGTACAGTGACGTGTCTTCCCGGAATGTGAGTGTGAGCGCTGTTATCAGGTCTGGCTGCAACTGTCTACAACGTTGATGGAAAGATACATTTTCAAGATGTTCTATGTTTTTGAACGGGTAGTATTATAGTCAACTGTCTACTGACGTTGATGGAAAGATACATTTTCAAGATGTTCGATGTTTTTGAACGGGTAGTAGTATAGTCCACTAGACAGCTGATTTATGATGAATAATTCTAAAGTCTGATTTTTACGGTAATATTGGCGATCAAAGGAGACTCCTTTTCCTTTTGTATTATCCTTAAAATGCAAAATTTAAAAAAAAACCATATGTATACGTCGACGCGAAATTCAAAAAGGAACATACCTGTCAAATTTCATGAAAATCTATTGCTGCGTTTTGCTGTAAATGCGGAATATAAAAACATAAATTATAAACAAAAATATAAACATAAAGAGAAATGCAAAACCGTCGACTTGAATCTTGGACCTCACTTTGCTCGGTCAATTAATATTTTGTTAATAACTTTGGTGTAAACGCAGCTCAAGTGTTTTTAAAAAAGTAACACATATAAACTACAACAAAGTTATTAAATTAATGAATGGTTTGTTTTTATACTTGACAAAGTGAGAAGGTATGCTCTAGAGAACGAAATAAGTGGTTTTTCAAATGAAATTAATGAAGTGAAGTAGAATAATTAATTTTGTGATAAAATGAGTGTTTTTGTTAGTAAAATTAGTGAGATTAGAGTGAAATGAATGATCATGCGCATACCAATTGAGCAGGGGTTCTAACAGGTGGCAGTCGTCAAAGTGGTTTGAGTGTTCGGCACACAGCTGATAGCCGCTGTCAACGCGACCCACTTTGTCAGCGGCCGCGTTTGACGCTATCCCACCCACTTTGTCAGCGACCGCGTTTGCCGGCGTCCCACCCACTTTGTCGACGGCCGCGTTTGACGCCGTCCCACCCAACGACGACAAGTCGAGACCGTTTGCTGCTGCTGACGAGGTCTGATGGCCACCACTACACACACACGCACACACACATAGCACCAATACAAAGCAGGGGAGGGGAGGGGATGCACACAGACAAGGAGAGAACATAGAGGAGATAGGATAACACACAACAGATATAGCGAGATTATAATAGATAGGTAGCTACTGTTATAGGAGAACACAGAGATAATGGGCCCGTTCTGTGTACATAGAATGTGGTAAATTGTCCGATTCACAATTTACCAGGTAAAAGGTTCCGTGTCCCTTGGGCAGAATTTTGACAGATTCTGTACCAGAAACCAGTTCCAGTTCCAAGTTCCTGCCCCACAGTCGAAGCGTGGTAAATTGTTCCAACGAGGTACAGTTCCAACTATCCGAGCTCTCATTGGTCGATTAAATTTTGAAGTCTGCTTGCTTCTCTGCGGCTGCGCATGCGCTGATAGCTTGTTTACCATACCATAGCCATAGAATACATAACCAACAAAATTATGTTTGAAAACTATTCATTAAATTAATTTTTGTCTATAGAAAATTTGAGAGGAATGGAATGAAAGAAATGCACACTGGTGACGCCCTTTAGCGTATTTAGATTAAGTCTAGTTTTAAATTAGTTTTAAGTCTCGCGGTAGTTGGCGAGGCCGGCAGCTGCTGCGCCCTAGCGGATAAGTTAGTATTTAGATATTTCTATCGCATAATCGTCACTTGAAGTCGCCAGCTCGTGTCGGACGGTGAAAAAACAGGATCGTGGCTGTTTTTTCGATTGTTGCCGTTGAAATTAAATTTTACACGTTCGTCGTTGTGTTAAAATTATTATCGATATATTAACTGTCCCAAGTTGGGGAAAAGTACAGTTTTTCCTTGTTATTTGTGAATATATATATTGAAATATTCAACTAGTGCGATCGGACTTTGAATTGTACAGCAGTGTAAAGTAATAGTCAATATAGTAAAGTTATCTTCCAAGCAATTTTCGGACTGATCAGTAATTAAATTGATGCCAGAATTAACATACATCGGATAGGGGTAGCAGATGTACAAGAGAAGCCAACACCTTTTCCCGACTCCGTCTTGTCCTGCCACAAACCTAATTCCAATTCCTGGAGTAAGTTGGTATTTAGTATTTGAAGAAAACTACTTGCTGGTGAGTAACCAAATAAGTCACTTCTGGTATAAATTTAATGCTGAAAATATTACTTACTACATTCAATCTATTAATTATTGCTCTCTTTATTCTAGCATATTATCATTCAATATTTTGCTCTTTAAATTTATCGACAGTCCTCTGCTCTCGTTTGTAATTTGGGCTATCCATTATGTTCCTGCCGGACTCGGATATGAACCCAATTGTTTCGAATTTGTATTTTTTTTCATGCTAGAATTATTTTGCGTTACAATTCTGAGTCCGTATTGTACAATTATTTTCTTGTTAGAGAAAGCTGCATGTCAGCGATTGTCGACTCCTTTCATTCAGCACAGTTGCTAGCCTTGCGTTCAAGCAATGCTTATCGCATTATCGCAATACAATGGACTTGTTTGTTTCAGATAAGTTATCTGTTTTGTCCAGTTGTAATAATAACTTGTTCATCGAATCGTTTTCTATTCTATTGAAAAATTAAACTGAATTACAATGGAAACTGCTTCCAATGAGCCGAAGCTGGCTTCGCCAACTGAGGTATCATTGCGAATAAATAAAGCAAAATTAACTCAGCTATTTTCAAGAGTTCAAAGATGTTATGATTTAGTTAAGGATGTAGGAACTAATAAAAAAGTTGCTAGTCAATTCCTCACATTGCATAGATTGATTCCAAATACTGTTATTGAATATGAAAAAACTGAACTTCTTATCAATGAATTAGAATTAAGTTTGAATGATCAATTCAATCCAGCATTCAATGACAGTTACTTGGTTATGGTAGCGAAAATATATGAAACAGCTGAACTTCTTCAAAAAATTAATTCAGCGCCTACTGTCGAAGTGCAATCGGCACCGACAACCTCACCTACTACTGTGTCAAATGAATTACTATTACCGAAAATTGAGTTAGCGAAATTTAGTGGTCGTCAGTCCGAATGGGCTGTCTTTTATGAGTTATTCAAAAATCTCGTTCATGAAAATAAAGCATTGTCTGACCAACAAAAAATTCAATATTTAACATCAAAACTTACAGGTGAAGCATCCAATATTTGTAGGCATCTCCCTACCGTAGCTGCTAACTATAGTATTATTTGGAATGCTTTAGTTAATCGCTATAATAATCCAAGAGCTCAGTTGGAAACCTATTTCGATGAGATTTTTCAATTCAAAGGGCTTAAAGTAGAAAGCAGGGAAGGTTTGACTTCGGTATTAGACCGATTTTGTAACTCTGTTACTGCTGTAAAAAGATTGAAAAATAATGGGCTTGACGATGCTATATTCTTACATTTTGGTTTGAGAATTCTTGATACTGTAACTCGTAGAGAATTTGAATCATCTCATAGAGATAAAGAGGAGCCCACTTATAAAGACTTTGTAAGTTTCATTGAAAAACAAGTTCGATCATTGTCGATTGATAAAAATAAGGGTGATAGTTTTCATAGTGGAAAAGCGTTAAAGGGCTCATCAAACTCTAAGAATTTCGCAATTCAGTCAGGAGATAAAATTCCTAGTGATAGTCGGGGAAAATCTCATTGTATAAGCTGTAAGGGGAGTAAACATAAGTTGACAGATTGTGAGTCATTTTTGAAACTCTCGCCATGGAATAGATTTCGTCTCATAAAAGAGAAGTCTTATTGTCTAAAATGTTTAGTGGGAGGTCACTCAGCTCGTGAGTGTAAAAGCAATGCTTCCTGTACTCAATGCAAAAATTCACATCATACGTTGTTACATTTCGATTTCAAAAATCAATCTGAAGAGAGTGGTGTTAGTTGTTGTAGTACTAAATTGGTAAACAATGAGTCTGAAAATGATAAAACTATTGTTTTATTGTCTACTGCTATCGTTCTGATCAGAAATAAGAGAGGGCAAGAATGTCCCCTGCGATTTCTTATCGACTCTGGTAGTGAGAAGAATTTTGTAACTTCTCGTGCGTGTCGTCAGCTAGGCTTGTATATTAAACCTGTCTATTCAACTGTCACTGGGTTTGGCGGTCAATCAAGTAAGGTTCAAGGTCGAGCGTCGTTCACAATTCGTTCTCACGCTGACACTACATTTTCGTTTGCTGTTGATGCGTTGGTAGTTGAAAAAATACTTGACAGATTACCATCTCGTGAAGTTGATGTGTCTAAGTTGTCCTACTTGAAATCATTGAAATTGGCGGATGATAAATTTTTCATCCCTGGAAAATTGGATGGTATTTTGGGTGCCGAATTCTTTCCCGATCTTATCAATAATTACCAATCTCATCAAGAGGTAGGTTCAGTCAAATTAGTTGACAGTAAACTGGGTTTTATTGTTATGGGTCGAGCCCCAGTTTTGAACTCGTCACAAAATAAACAATTCAATAATTGTTTGCTCGTCTCTAGTCCACCTTTGAATGACCTAGTACAGAGGTTTTGGGAGGTTGAAGATTGTCCTAAATCGGGGAATGATCTTACACCTGCCGAGTTGGATTGTGAAAATAATTTTCGTTCGTCTGTTCGTCGTTTGGAATCAGGTCGATTCGTGGTATCCTTGCCGTTTGAAAAATCAGCTGATTGTTTGGGTGATTCATATTCTATGGCTAAACGGAGATTGACAAATTTGGAAAATCGTCTCGCTCGCTCCGAAGATATTAAGATCGCATACCACGAAATAATGTTGGATTATTTGCGCCAAGGGCACATGACCTTGATTGAGGATCAGGAAAATAAACAGGGGTATTATATTCCTCACCACGCAATCGTGAAGGCTCGTAGTACTACTACACCTGTAAGAATCGTTTATGATGCAAGCGCTAAAACTACGACTGGTTTGTCATTGAATTCGATTCTCCATGCTGGTCAGAAGTTACAGACGAACATTTTCGTGTTGCTATTGAATTTTCGTCTTTTTGCAATTGGAGTGACAGGTGATTTGAAACAGATGTATCGTCAAATATTTGTGAGTGAATCTTGCCGTGAATTTCAGCGGGTGTTATGGAGATTTTCGGTAGACGATCCTGTTGAAACCTATGAAATAAATTGTGTCGTATTTGGTATCACTTCCTCTCCGTACTTGGCTTTGAGAACTATCCATGAGTTGGTTGAGAGGGAAGGCGATAATTTTCCGGATGCTAAAGCTCGCATTCCTACAGATATGTTCATGGACGATTTGGTAACGTCTGTCCCTTCTGTAAGTGACGCGAAAAAATTGTGTAGTCAGGCCAAAGAGCTGTTTAAAGCTGGTGGATTTGAATTGACTAAGTTTGCGTCAAATTCGGAGGAGCTGATGACAAGTCTCAATGATAGTGAAAGGTCCTTGTTGTCCAAAGAATTCAATATCGAAAATTCATTAGCCATATTAGGTCTAGAGTGGCAACCATTTTCCGATTCGTTTCGTTTTTTCGTCTCACAGGGTCACTCTATTGCCACAAAACGGAATATATTATCCGCTGTGGCGCGAATCTATGATCCTCTAGGACTAGTGGCTCCTCTCACGTTGTTTTTGAAATGTCTTATAAAAGAATTATGGCGTATTGGTTCAGATTGGGATGAAAAACCGCCTGATTCTATTGCATCTCAGTGGGAGATATGTCAAACAGAATTTCAATCTTTGTCGAATTTGTCCATTCCTCGTCACTTAGGAGTATTTGTTGGTTCCAAGATTACATTAATTTGTTTTTGCGATGCAAGTCAGTCTGGCTATGGAGCTGTGATCTATTTGAAATCACAGGAATAAGATGGTAGTTCTTCAACAGTAACGCTGCTGTGTGGAAAATCAAAGGTTGCACCAAGTAAAAATCTATCAATACCGAGATTGGAATTGTGCGCTGCTCTTCTCCTAGTCAATCTACTTGAAGCTACCCTCTCTGTCCTCGAACTTCGTTGTAAAATCGTCCGAGTTGTCGCTTTGTCGGACTCAACTGTTCTCCATTGGATAAGAGGTTCGCCGTCGCGTTGGCAAACGTTCGTGGCTAATCGAGTCTTGAAAATTCAAAACTCACGCATCGATTGTTGGATGCATGTTTCTGGTGAGGAAAATCCCGCCGATTGTTTATCGCGTGGTCTTAAACCAATGGATCTCATTAATCACGAGACATGGTGGACAGGACCCCACTGGTTGACTATGGAGGAAAATCACTGGCCTGTAAAATTTGAAATTGAAGAAATAGAGTGTCCACCTGAAATGAAATCTTCAAATGTTGTCACGGTTGTTCAATCTGAAAGTGTTTCAGATAATGTAATATATAATTTGATTGAGAAATGCTCTGACTATCAACGTTTGCTTCGTATCATGATACTAGTATTGAAGGCAGTGCGAATATTGCCGAAAGCAGGTGAACTGGAATTCGATGTGGCGGAGAGATATTTGTGTAGAGTCGTACAGAGAATTCATTTTTCACGTGAGCTTGTTCAACTAAAAAAGGGTGAAGATTGTGCCCCCAAATTTCAGCGTTTGTCACCGTTTATAGACAAGGAGTTAATTCGAGTTGGTGGTCGTTTGCCGAACTCAGACATGGATTTTGACAGCTGTCACCCTATTGTCTTGCCTAAGAGTGATCCTTTCATCACCCTTCTTGTCGATCATTATCATCGAAAAAATTGTCATGCTGGTCCTCGTCTATTAATGTCGTTAATAAGACAGAGGTTCTGGATATTTTCTGCTCGTGTGGTCATTCGGAGTCGTATTCAAAAATGCAATAGGTGTTTCCGATGTTGGCCTAGCGTAACACCTCCCAAAATGGGTGATTTGCCTGCATGCAGGGTACTCCAGAGTAAACCGTTTGGACAGTGTGGAGTTGATTACGGTGGGCCTGTACGCATCACAATGGCTCGACGCAGAAATCCACTCATCCTCAAAGCATACATTTGTCTATTTGTTTGTATGTCAACAAAGGCTGTGCACATAGAATTGGTTTCTGATTTATCTACACCGATGTTTCTTTCAGCATTTCGCCGATTTTTATCTCGACGCGGACCTTGCCATGTAATTTATTCCGATAATGGTACAAATTTCGTTGGTGCGCATGCACAGCTGGTACAGTTAGCGAAATTATTGGATTCGTCGGAATTTCAAAATACAATTACTAATGAGCTGGCTGATTATCGAGTGGATTGGAAATTCATTCCCGCTGCTTCCCCAAATTTCGGTGGAATTTGGGAAGCCAACATAAAATCGGTCAAGTCGCATTTGATAAAGGTGATTGGCGATCAATTATTGACCTATGAGGAGATGAATACTGCGTTGGTTCAAGTGGAGGCGGTGTTGAACTCTCGGCCATTGTGCCCTTTGAGCGAGGATCCGAACGAACCTCTCGCCTTAACTCCGGCTCATTTTTTGAAGTTGACACCGTTGACGGCTTTTCCAATGAAGGATGTGACCGACATTCCCGTCAATCGTCTCACTCGTTACGAACTCATCGACCAGCTTGTTCAATCGTTTTGGAATAGGTGGAGAAAGGAGTATCTCCATGAATTACAAGTACGTGGAAAGTGGTCCAAGTCATCACCTCCTCTCACTGTTGGAACGGTTGTGATAGTGGATCAGCCTAATCTACCCCCATTGAAGTGGCCTCTAGGAATCATTGAGGAAGTGTTTCCTGGAGCCGATGGTGTCATACGTGTGGCAGTAGTACGTTTAGCTACTGGTCGTTTCAAACGTCCTGCCACCAAATTGTTTCCATTGCCCACACAATAATTCTTAGGATAAGAATTATTGTTCGTTTTTTTTTGTGTTAGCATTTTTCTTTTGTCGTCTTATTTTTCTTTCGGTTTGTTTTGTTTTGTCTAGTTTTGGGCCAAAGTCGTGGCTGAAAACTACATTTCAGGGTGGGGGGAATGGTGACGCCCTTTAGCGTATTTAGATTAAGTCTAGTTTTAAATTAGTTTTAAGTCTCGCGGTAGTTGGCGAGGCCGGCAGCTGCTGCGCCCTAGCGGATAAGTTAGTATTTAGATATTTCTATCGCATAATCGTCACTTGAAGTCGCCAGCTCGTGTCGGACGGAGAAAAAACAGGATCGTGGCTGTTTTTTCGATTGTTGCCGTTGAAATTAAATTTTACACGTTCGTCGTTGTGTTAAAATTATTATCGATATATTAACTGTCCCAAGTTGGGGAAAAGTACAGTTTTTCCTTGTTATTTGTGAATATATATATTGAAATATTCAACTAGTGCGATCGGACTTAGAATTGTACAGCAGTGTAAAGTAATAGTCAATATAGTAAAGTTATCTTCCAAGCAATTTTCGGACTGATCAGTAATTAAATTGATGCCAGAATTAACATACATCGGATAGGGGTAGCAGATGTACAAGAGAAGCCAACACCTTTTCCCGACTCCGTCTTGTCCTGCCACAAACCTAATTCCAATTCCTGGAGTAAGTTGGTATTTAGTATTTGAAGAAAACTACTTGCTGGTGAGTAACCAAATAAGTCACTTCTGGTATAAATTTAATGCTGAAAATATTACTTACTACATTCAATCTATTAATTATTGCTCTCTTTATTCTAGCATATTATCATTCAATATTTTGCTCTTTTAAATTTATCGACAGTCCTCTGCTCTCGTATGTAATTTGGGCTATCCACACACTGTTCTAGACGGTAAGTTTGTAAAACACCCTTTCTTCATTCACGCAGCTAGTAAACAACAAATTTTTGTGTAAATCAACTTTATATGTGCGCGCCAAAAGCTTGAACCAACGATTTTGAAATGGCGTTACATGGGAACATTTTGCACTAGTCACTAGTGATGGAACAATTTACGATTGGAACTGGAACAATTTACTGTACACAGAACGTACTCATTAATCATAGAGGAGACAGAATAACACACAGATATAGCGAGATTATATAGATAGGTAGCTACTGTTATAGGATAACATAGAGATAATAATAAATTATATTCACTACGTTGACTACGGTGAAGTACTCAACAAACAAGGATAGACACAGATATAGATATTATAATATTAAATAGGTAGCTACTATTATAAGAAAACATAGAGATGTATAGTGAGGTCCACGTTATAATGGCAGTGAAGAAAAATAGGAGAACAGTGTTGCCGATTCTCTGCCTTCTATAGAGGATAGCTGACACCAGTATATCTTATGTAATATCAACTGTTCATTCTTGTTTAAAATAATCTCTATATATGTCTGTTTGTGTGTTAGTTTGTTTGTTCCCTATAGATTCAAAAACTACTTGACAGAACGGCATGAAACTTTGAGAATATGTTGTGTGAATATTGGGGATGGTTTTTGACCAGAAATTTCAATAGGGGGGCTAATAATAATTGAATATTAATCCATTTTACAGACTTATGTTTTCGAAATTGTCGGCCGAGCGGCTAACGTAGAACGGGAAGATCATCATTATTCACGATAATGTTGTGATAATATGATTTAGCATATGAACTTAACAGCTGTAATAAACACGTCACTCTGTGATACAATTGTTTACTGGTATTAAAACGGTTGTTTTAAGCACATAGGGAGTCCGTATTGAGATGTAAATAAAAATATTGATTGTCAGATAAATTTAATCATTCACCAAATAAAGTCAAGTGTGACATGAGATACATTGACTTTTTGGCAGTACGAAGTTCGCCGGGTAAGCGAGTCAATTATATTTTATGCATCAAGAAAATATACTTTTCAATGATTGAATCATAAATTTTCATAATTGAGATTAGATATTTCGTTAATTTACTAGTAATAGTAAAATGGCCTTTATTCAATTCCACAATAATTTCAATACAAAAGAAATCAATTATAACATTTATCGTCGGTTTTTTCCTCCATGGCAAAGTGCCGTCTGGAGGGCGTTAATTTAGTAAATTTATTTATTTATTCACAATGGAGACAACGGGTTTCCCCAAATATGTCTCCTTTACAATAAAAATCTTACAAATACAATAATTTATACATTGTTGAAGTACTATCTGGCAACGATGAAAAGGTAGAGAAGGATAGCACATCTGCTTTGTCTAACGATAGACAAGGATAGCAAAACCAATGTTAATCATATACTGCCATTATAACCTGGATCTCACCATATAATAACACACATATGGGTGGACACATATATGGATGTTTCATTAAGGATGAAATCCTAAATTCAAGAAAATATTATTCATACGGTACATAGGTGAATTATAGGTCCCCAAAATTCTATGTTGGCAAGAGTCTATAGACCAGTCTATTTAAAGCAATATTTAGTTGAAGAGAGCTAATTTTATTAGCGCTGTTTTAGCTGTCTTTTTGTTACAGAAATTGTTTTGCCAAGGATGGAAGCGTGTTTATTTTACAAACTTATATGGTTTATAGATCTTACAAATCTGCTGAAGATAAGTTATGAATAGGGTTTTCCCCACACTGCAGTTTCTAAATCGACAACAATGCGGTTAATCAATAAGGGTCGGTTTCCGAGCTCGGGATTTAGCTAAGTTCTCGACTTTAACTGGCTTTAAACTCTGGAGTCAGAAAATTGGCTTTCCGAGTCAGAGCGTTAACGTAGTTGAGGACTTAAATAGACTCTAGAGTTTAGAGATCATGTTAAACCCTGGAGTTTATAATTTCGCTTTCTGAGTGAAGGGCTTATAAGTCCAGGACTTGAATTAGATTCTCGCCTCTTTCTGAGTCAAGGATTTATCAAAAATCGTAAAGTCCAGGACTTAAAACAGCGTGATTTTAAACCCTCGACGTGGGTAGGGTTTAAATTCAAGTTCTAGACTTAACTGAGCAAACACAATTCAGTTATTGTTTTGGAGTAGACCAAAAGCCAAATGTCATGGAATACCTAAATTATTTGGATTAGTACATCTAGATTCATAATTTATAGTTTGCAAGTTCATTTTAGAATATAATTGTATCAGAATTATTTGTAAAAAACTAACCTCATTTTACGACTCTGACATAACCTAAAAATGTTCAAGCGAAATAATACAAGGATTGCCTTGGAATTTATATTCCAATCTGAATGTTATTAATCAATGTCATATTCAACATATTAATAATAATAAATTATTTCTCCAGTTTTTTCAAAACAAATACGTTTTCAAACTCAATAGCCTAATGAAATTTTTATTCCAAAATCACTGGTTAGGATCAATGATCAATAATAGCATAAAGTAGAATAAAATGTTTATTCATTCACCTTTCAAAGGTTTTGCTTTGAATAGGCCTACAAAGAAATCGAAACGTATTTTTACAAAATATTTTGGAGAGCATGCTCATTTGAATTGTCCCGCTGTAATCAGCTGTTTCCGTTTTGCTATAATACCAACAATACAACAGTAAATATTGTGAATTTCCCTCATGTTTACTGCGTTAAAGTCCTGGACTCAAATAAGTCGAGAACTTGATAGACTCCGGAGTTTAGAAGATAAAATCGTGACTCAGAAAGTCAATTTAGACCCGAGAGCTTATTTCAGTCCTGGACTCTGTAAGTCCAGAACTTATAGATCCCGAGCTCGGAAACCGGCCCTAAATTTCTTACAACTGATGGTGTGGGAGATAATAAGAGGCTAAATCACCTGCCAACAAAGTCAACTGCGGAAGTTATTGAACAATTAACAATTAAATTGTTTCTTGCAATAACCTAAAACGACTAGCTTTAAAGCTAAAAAGACTAGGAAGTTAACTGCACCTATCAGTGCACCATGTCATGAAAAACCCTTGTATGCTAATATGTAGTGCGATAAATTTTGTCTTGTAACTCTAGGTTGCATCCTTAATAAAACACCCGTTAGATCACATGAATAATTAGGCTATCTACTGTTGGAAAGTAATAAGAGTTAGGAGAAATAAGTGTCCCTATATAGTGAAAAATAAAAATGCATATAGGTGGAAAAATATTATTGATGGGGAAAAAATCAAATTGTAATGTGGATCTAGGAAACAACAAAAACTAATTCAAAAATGTTCGAGTAGCAAATACTATCATATTAATCAGTGTTTGAAGAAATAGGATGGAAAAGTATCTTGGATACGTCAGGGAATAATAATAATAATTCATTTATTTGATCCATAGATTCATATACATGAATATAAGATCTTGTCAAACATAAATTTACACAGAAATTGTCAAGTACAGAGTAAAACTTTAATAAATATAAATACCGTATAAAAATACATAAATTCAAATCAATTTGGCAGGTACTATAAACTAAAATGTTATATCACAGTTGGAATTCAAAAATTCTTCTATAGAGTAATAGGGCCTTTCTACTAAACAAAACAAAAACAAAAAATAACCTAAGAAAATAAACAAAATACTACATATATGAAAGTCTAGTCCAGATCATTGAAAACGAACTGGAAATGAGGACAATTTTATTAAATTTTATCAAATTTTAACTATAAACGAATGCTTGGAGACAATTTTACAACAAAAAATGACTTTTGCATAACGATTAAAAGTCATCTTCAACATGAAATCAATTTATTTGCATGGCAAATTGAAAACATTTTACAAATAAAATAATGTCTGCAATAATTATTCAAAGAGTATCATTGAGAGAAAATGACATTGTAAAGATTTAAAAAAATCAAGACTTCAATAATATTTTCATTGATCTGGCTTTGAAAATCAAAACACAAAAATTAAACTAATCTAATAAAAACTAAGTAAAATGCTAAAAAACACTAAAAATGTTAGAAGACAAACAAAAACAGTAAGGAATAATCAAAGAAAACTGTACAATACTAAGACAAAACAGTTAAAGACAGAAAATAGGAGTTATTACAAACATGTTGGAGAGTAGCAATGGGATACGTTTGGACACGAATAGCTTGAAATGCATTCTTTATTTTGAGGAAGAAATATTAATCGAGTTATGGGATTTTGAGCTGAGAATTTTTTATTTACAAGAATTAAAACGTTTTAGGTAATATGGCAATAAATGATATGTTGTATAAGCTCATGATTTATATTATCTAAAACATGAATGATACATCCATGCTTATGAATAAACATTTCCACGAATGGATTAGACATTGTATGTATACATTTCAAGTTCAAAATAGAGAAAGAGAGAGAGAGAGAGAGAGCCACATTGAAAAATCATGCCACATTACAAAACATAAATTTAACACGAATTTGAAAAAATATACAAAAATTAATTATTTGGAAGAACGGATTCTACAAGAAATATAACAAACATGAAAACATGAATTTGAAACACCAAGAAAACGTTTAATGGGTTCTTGGTGGCAAGAGAATGATTCAAGGTAATTATTCTTATGAATCATCAAAAATTATCACATTCAAAATTTCTCAGGAACAGGAAGATACAACATCAAAAATAGAAGAAGTTCTAGACATGAACATGCGATAGTCCATTGAAATTCCATCAAAAAACAAGTATAAAAATTTGAAGAACATTAGCCATTGAAAGACCTTACAAAGGAAACATCAAAAAGTTGATAAACATTGAGAAGTATTTATTTGAAAATTTTCATACCAACCGCGAATTTTTTGCTGTTTTTCCTCAATTGTCTGCTACTAAGATTTCGATCTTCGGTTTTGATTTGAATGAACAAAGAGATGGTATGAGAGTCCTTGAAGTTGAGTGTTAAATGCAGAAATGATTTGATATTTTTTAAAATAATGAATGAATGGAAGATTGAAAGTTATTTGAATGTTTTAATGAATGATTTTTCTACTGAAGATGAATGATTTTTATGGTGAAGATGATTCAATGACAAGTTCATGAATGATATTAATAGATAAGAAAAATATGGAACCTGTAAACTATTAGTATTGGTGACAAGAGAAATATACATGGGGAAGTTGATGGAAAACATATATCAAGGTAATGATTAGAAGAGTTACTTCAGAAAAATCAAAGAAAAAAGATAATTTTATTTTTGTGGTCATTGATTAAGGCTGTGCAAAGGATAAAAATAAAATTTCTACTGGTGATATTTTTCAGTTTTTCGATTTTTGTATCATCAAGCTATCAAAATGAAAAAGTTTTCTCAGGGAAACATTTTTTCCGATCATTTTTTTTTGAGATATGAGCGCCTAAAGTTAAAATTTTTGGGACAGAATTTTGGAATTTTTGGGACATTTCAAATTCGGTAAGAGATAAATCCATGAGATTTAGAGAATAAATAACTCAAGTTATTTTTGGTCATTTTTAGTAAATTGAATAACTTTCTCTAAAATTGATATTTTTAGAAAATTTGTGTTTTATTCAATCAACAATACCATGAAAAATTTATCCTCTAAATCTCATTGATTTATCTCTTACCGAATTTGAAATGTACCAAAAAATTCTGTTCCAAATTTTTAACTGAGCGCTCATATCTCAAAAAGTAATGATCGGAAAAAAATGTTTTTTGAGAAAACTCTTTCATTTTAATAGCTTGATGATAAACAAATCGAAAACCTTTGAAAAATATCACCAGTAGAAAGTTTATTTTCAGCCTTTGCACAGTCTTAAAAACAAAGATTTCATGTTGTTACAACCAAATTGTAGTACTGAAAAATATACAATATGCTGAAAAATCAGTTATTAATTTTACTTGAAATCTGTTACAACTACTCGTAGTTATACGGTTTGTGATAACTGGATTGGTTATCATTTCTGATTCAAATTAATTATTACAGAAAAATACATAAATATGGTGTAATTTTGAATAGTTTTACTTAAGGTGCGTAGAGACCGAGTACGTCGCGATGTAGATCGATGCCACAAAACATCTGTGCTATGATAAAAAACATTTGGAGTCATTAATATAGATACAATCATAGAGAAACAATAGCGTAAGTAGATATCCCATGGTATAGGGCGTTTATGTCACAACTTTTACTGTTTCTCAAGCCGATAGTCCACGATTTCCCTTGGAGCTGTGTGACGCTGGTAGTCTCTCATATTGTGCCGTTCATACACTCTCACCCCAACAAAACAGTAAAAATCTATACTAATCGACAATAATCGGCTTGAGTTAACAGTAAAAGTTGCGTCATAAACGCTCTATACTATGGGATATCTACTTACGCTATTGTTTCTCTATGATATAATGAATATGGATGTAGAAGAACGCTAGCAAGCTGAAATCTTCATCTCAAACTGGCCGTTCTGTTCGTACCATAATAATCCATTCTCTTCGTCACTACTGTATGTGCGTGAGTAACGCATGTTATAAGGTTGAGACATATGATCAGACATCCATGTACGTGGTGGGATTCGAGCCCACGACAGACTTCAAGTCTAGGTTTTACTATACAATTTAGTTGTAACAACATCAAGGGGATCACACAAGTTAGATTTGATGTTACCTCAAGCAAATCAGTTAGAATAGAAACAGGGGACCAGTTGTGCTATATGGCTGTGAAGTCTGACCTTGATCTCTCACTGAGGAGCGATATATGGCAATTCCATCCACTTTCAAGTCCCATCTTCTCTGAGAAAACCCGCGATCTGAGTTCATTCTCTTTGCTGAAGTGAACAAACCTGATACAGGCTCTCTCCAGCTGTTCGATTAGTTGGACCTAGAGAAAAAAATATACAATAATACACAACAACATAAAAAAACTTAAATTATACTGAGTAATAACATGACAGAACACGTTGATTCCACGAATATGAGGAGACACAATTTTTTTCAATACTGAGGGTGATGCCCACATAAGCTCTTAGTCTAGTGCGTGGGTGATGAGTGAAAGGGATGATGATGAGAGATGACGACTACTTTTTAGGTAGTCGGGGCCGACGACTTATCGTCTTCTCCGAAAGACGGGGTGGCCGTATCTATGTGATTGTGCTGTGGTCAAAACTTTTGCCCCAGTCGAGATTCGAAATCGGGTTCTCTTGATTATTAGACCAGTGCGTTATCACTTACTCCAACGAGCCACCCATAAAAAGAAATGATTTAGATCTTCAAATTTTGCAAATAGATTCTAAAAAATATCAATTTAATAACAAAGGCAGATCTTTGAATATTCTAGAGGCTTTAGAAATAACAATAGTAATTAAGGACAATTCCCAATAAAGTTTAAATGACCAGATTCATTTCAACCAATACAACACTACAAATTTAGTTTTATCATAACATTGTAAGCATACATTAGTCAATAGTTTTTCTATTTACATATTTGTTTTATTATCTTTTACTTGTTATTTTGTACTGAAAGTAAATGTTGTTATCATGGCGGCGAGTCTGTTGCTTAAGCCGCCATTTTGTGACACCGTTAAGTGGGAGGAGACTGTCTAGCTGGGCCAATGGTAGGCGTTCACGCCCTTGACCAATAGCAGTACTCGCCTACTAGTATAAATTCTGCTGCTCTTGTATTTAGATTTAGTTTATTAGAGATTGACAATAGTGCAACTACCGAAACCGGTCTTTCCAACTATCAATAAATCTGTGGTTTTTGACAATTTCTTAGTATTTTCGTTTAATATCAATCTCGTGCACCTCAAAGCTCAAATTTAAATTTTCCTTCTAGATTTTTCAGAATTAATGTTCAAATTTATTTCATGGGACATGAATATATTATCATTGAAATGTACATAACATAATATGCTAATATAGAACTATAATCTAAAGAGACTACCTCCTTGAAACAGATGGTTAAAATTGGTAACTGAATTGGTAACTCAATAACCAGTCCAATTTTGTCAGGTTGGCATTAAGTTGAGGATGCTTTTAAAAAAGATTTGAGTTCTGTCACTTTATTATGTTAGTACCAAGTTGAAGTACTATAACTTGAAGTACTATAGTTGAAGTACCAACTTATCTATATTATAACATAAAGAAGCAATAGCGTGAGTAGATATCCCATGGTATAGGGCGTTTATGTCGCAACTTTTACTGTTATCTCAAGCCGATTACTGTCGATTATTGTAGATTTTTACTGTTTTGGCCGGGTGTGATTGTATGAACGGCACAATTTGAGAGACTGCCAGCGTCACATAGCTTTATGGGAAAGAACTACGTGGACTATCGGCTTGAAATAACAGAAAAAGTTACGACATAAACATCCTATACCATGGGATATCTACTTATGCTATTGTTTCTCTATGACTATAATAAAAGAAAGAACTCGCTTCACGTACGGGATAGGAAAATATTATGTTTGACGCATCATCACGTCTGGACTGAAATTAACTTGAAATTTTGCATATAGATTCTTAATTAACCGAGTATGGTTCTAGGCCTATTTCAAACTCTTCAAGATTCCACTCGGTCAAGTTTTCAGTTTGTCAAGTTTTAAAAAAGACCCTTGTGGAGCACGGGTTACCTGCTAGTAGTATTATATAGATAATGACACACACGTGGGAAACATAGAATAATTTTCTTACAATATCTGCTTGTGCCTGGTACTGCATGGTCACCATTCCAATGAAGATCTGGTTGCACTGTAGCTGGAAACAGCCTTCGATGTCATCGATTTCCGCCTCCTCCATTAAATCATCATCATCCTCATCATCAAACATTGAATCTGCAAATAAATCAATAAATAAATAAAAATAATTAGTGACGAAGCAGTGTGTGATTACATAACCTTATACCGTAATACTTTGAACAACATAAAAATTCTATCAAAATTTTTGGAGAGAAATAGTACAGGCTCAGCCTAGTTTTTCCTCTAATGTCATAATAACAAATTATATTATGATGATAGTCTATTGTACAATGAATGAATAAATAAAATAAATAATAAAATATAATCATTATTAGTAATTGTATCACACTTAGGCCCGGCTGTACAAAAGCCGATTAAATTTTAACCATGTTTAACTTTACGAGAACCAGAGTAAGCGTTTTTGAAAAGACGACTTCTCTGATTGGTTCTCGTGGAATTAATCACGGTTAAAATTTAGCCGGCTTTTGTGCAATCGGCACTTGGAAGGATTTTAAATTTAATTGATTTCATGAAAATACGGAGGAGAGGTTAATGAAGAAGGAGAAGAAGGGGATGAAGAACAAAAAGAAGAAAATCTGCTAGAAGAAAGGAGAAAGCGAGGAGGAAAAAAATTAAAAAAGACGTGAGAAAAAAATAAGAGACACAGGAAGGAAATGAAGGATGAGAAAGAGGAGTGGGGAGAGAAGAAGGTAGAAAATAGAAAATAAAAGTAGATATGAGGAGGCAGAGAAGACGGATAATGAGAAGGGGGAAGATGAGTAGACAGGAGGGAGAGAGAAAAGTAAATGAGGATGTAGAGGAGAAGGAAGATAATAAGACAGGAGGAGAAGAAGAAACAAATGAAAGAAAGATGTAGATGGAGGAAAAGAACACGAGAGAAGGAGGGAGATGTAAAAACCAGGAGAAGACGAGGAGAAAATCCATTTCAAACTGTCAGATTTTCGTAAAAAAAACATCATTGCTTTCCATTAAACCAATTCTTACAATTCAAAATGAATTTCACTACAACTACTAGCCAAAGTCCCGGTTAGACGAGAATGTGTTAAATTGTGATTAATTGAGTCGTCGCCAACCTGTCTTCCCGTCAACGAAGCTCCTGGCAATTTTGACCACAGGCGTCAACCGATCCCCTGGCAAAATATACCATTGCCGTCAACTAGTCTCCCCGACAGCTAATCCCCTACTGGAACTACTTGTCGGCGACAACCAAGCTCTTCACACGCTCACGACAACCAAACTCCCCGCCAGCCGATTCCTGCTAGATATGAGGGGTCTGGTTGTCGTGATCGTCTCCGACAACCAAGCTCCCCGCCAGTCGATCCCCTATCGGGCATTGAAACCAGCTTGAAGCGGGCGGGGAAGTAGTACAATCACAGACACTGTTTCACACATTCTATGAATTCGATTATTAGAAGAAAAGCTTGTTAATGTTGTCACTTCTATCACTTCAAAAATGAAATGGAATAGCCTATTTCTCTTTCCGAATCCAACTGACTTGAAAATGTTTATCTTATTGAATTGGCAAGCATTTTCAGAATGTAATATCAAAAAGCAATGAATGACTAGGCGCGGAAACTCCGGTACTTAAACGTGAGCGTGCGAGGAGCTAGGTTGTCGGGTTCAGTGATGACAACCAAGCCCCTTGCACGCTGGCGTCAACGAGTCTCCCCGACAGCCAATCCCCTACTGGTTAGGTGCGGACTAGTTGTCGGGACCGTAGACCGTCAACCAATTCCCTCGAAAGAGGTTTTGAAAGGAGCTCGGCTGACGGGGAGCATGATTGGCGCGTTCCCGGTTAATTGACGTTTAAATGCCACAAGAACCAATCAGAGAAGCGGAAGTCGTCTTCAATTAGCATCTTATCATAGTCAAGTCTTCAATTAGCTGTTAATCACAGTTAAACTTCAACAAACTTCAGTGCAACCGAGACAAATGTACCCCTCATCATCAAACATTGAATCTGCAAATAAATCAATAAATAAATAAAAAATAATTAGTGACGAAGCAGTGTGTGATTACTAACCTATATACCGTAATACTTTGAACAACATAAAATTCTATCAAAATTTTGGAGAGAAATAGTACAGGCTCAGCCTATTTTTTCCTCTAATGTCATAATAACAAATTATATTATGATGATAGTCTATTGTACAATGAATGAATAATAAAATAAATAATAAAATATAATCATTTATTAATTGTATCACACTTAGGCCCGGCTGTACAAAAGCGATTAAATTTTAACCATGTTTAACACTTTACGAACCAGAGTAAGCGTTTTTGAAAAGACGACTTCTCTGATTGGTTCTCGTGGAATTAATCACGGTTAAAATTTAGCCGGCTTTTGTGCAATCGGCACTTGGAAGGATTTTAAATTTAATTGATTTCATGAAATACGGAGAGAGGTTAATGAAGAAGGAGAAGAAGGGGATGAAGAACAAAAAGAAGAAAATCTGCTAGAAGAAAGGAGAAAGCGAGGAGGAAAAAAATTAAAAAAGACGTGAGAAAAAATAAGAGACACAGGAAGGAAATGAAGGATGAGAAAGAGGTGGGGAGAGAAGAAGGTAGAAAATAGAAAATAAAAGTAGATATGAGGAGGCAGAGAAGACGGATAATGAGAAGGGGGAAGATGAGTAGACAGGAGGGAGAGAGAAAAGTAAATGAGGATGTAGAGGAGAAGGAAGATAATAAGACAGGAGGAGAAGAAGAAACAAATGAAAGAAAGATGTAGATGGAGGAAAAGAACACGAGAGAAGGAGGGAGATGTAAAAACCAGGAGAAGACGAGGAGAAAATCCATTTCAAACTGTCAGATTTTCGTAAAAAAAACATCATTGCTTTCCATTAAACCAATTCTTACAATTCAAAATGAATTTCACTACAACTACTAGCCAAAGTCCCGGTTAGACGAGAATGTGTTAAATTGTGATTATTGAGTCGTCGCCAACCTGTCTTCCCGTCAACGAAGCTCCTGGCAATTTTGACCACAGGCGTCAACCGATCCCCTGGCAAAATATACCATTGCCGTCAACTAGTCTCCCCGACAGCTAATCCCCTACTGGAACTACTTGTCGGCGACAACCAAGCTCTTCACACGCTCACGACAACCAAACTCCCCGCCAGCCGATTCCTGCTAGATATGAGGGGTCTGGTTGTCGTGATCGTCTCCGACAACCAAGCTCCCCGCCAGTCGATCCCCTATCGGGCATTGAAACCAGCTTGAAGCGGGCGGGGAAGTAGTACAATCACAGACACTGTTTCACACATTCTATGAATTCGATTATTAGAAGAAAAGCTTGTTAATGTTGTCACTTCTATCACTTCAAAAATGAAATGGAATAGCCTATTTCTCTTTCCGAATCCAACTGACTTGAAAATGTTTATCTTATTGAATTGGCAAGCATTTTCAGAATGTAATATCAAAAAGCAATGAATGACTAGGCACGGAAACTCCGGTACTTAAACGTGAACGTGCGAGGAGCTAGGTTGTCGGGTTCAGTGATGACAACCAAGCCCCTTGCACGCTGGCGTCAACGAGTCTCCCCGACAGCCAATCCCCTACTGGTTAGGTGCGGACTAGTTGTCGGGACCGTAGACCGTCACCAATTCCCTCGAAAGAGGTTTTGAAAGGAGCTCGGCTGACGGGGAGCATGATTGGCGCGTTCCCGGTTAATTGACGTTTAAATGCCACAAGAACCAATCAGAGAAGCGGAAGTCGTCTTCAATTAGCATCTTATCATAGTCAAGTCTTCAATTAGCTGTTAATCACAGTTAAACTTCAACAAACTTCAGTGCAACCGAGACAAATTGTACCCCACATCAACAGAACAACGACTTTGTAATCAGAAGACGAATAATTTGATTACAACGAATTTATGATCAGAAAACGCATAATTTGATTACAAAAGAATTTGTGATATGAAGATGCAAAATTTGATTACAACGAATTTGTGATATGAAGACGCAAAATTTGATTACAACGAATTTGTGATATGAAGACGCAAAATTTGATTACAACGAATTTGTGATATGAAGACGCAAAATTGATTACAAAAGAATTTGTGATATGAAGACGCAAAATTTGATTACAACGATTTGTGATATGAAGACGCAAAATTTGATTACAACGAATTTGTGATATGAAGACGCAAAATTTGATTACAACGAATTTGTGATATGAAAACGCATAATTTGATTACAACGAATTTGTGATATGAAGACGCAAAATTTGATTACAACGAATTTGTGATATGAAGACGCAAAATTTGATTACAACGAATTTATGATCAGAAAACGCATAATTTGATTACAACGAATTTGTGATATGAAGACGCAATATTTGATTACAACGAATTTATGATCAGAAAACGCATAATTTGATTACAACGAATTTGTGATATGAAGACGCAAAATTTGATTACAACGAATTTATGATCAGAAAACGCATAATTTGATTACAACGAATTTGTGATATGAAGACGCAAAATTTGATTACAACGAATTTGTGATATGAAGACGCAAAATTTGATTACAACGAATTTATGATCAGAAAACGCATAATTTGATTACAACGAATTTGTGATATGAAGACGCAATTATTTGATTACAACGAATTTGTGATATGAAGACGCAAAATTTGATTACAACGAATTTATGATCAGAAAACGCATAATTTGATTACAACGAATTTATGATCAGAAAACGCATAATTTGATTACAACGAATTTGTGATATGAAGACGCAAAATTTGATTACAACGAATTTATGATCAGAAAACGCATAATTTGATTACAAAAGAATTTGTGATATGAAGACGCAATTATTTGATTACCGTGCGAATTGAAATCGTCAGCCATCTCGAGAGGCGATTAGTACTTATTTAATACTAATTTAACACTAATTTCAATTCTAATTAAAATTGTAACAAGAGTCATCTTATGCCAGTGGTTTTTTCACTTGCCGTTTATTATTATTACATTTTGATTGGATTGTGTTGTCATGTTGAGCTTTGTTTGAGTTATGTATATGTATTTATGAGTGTGGAATTAATTTGAATTACCGTGCGAATTGAGATCATCACCACCAGCTCCCGCCTCGTCACCGATCAGCTGTTGTGGGTGACCTTGAACGATGCCGTCAAGGTCAGCCATCTCCAAAGGCAGATGGTTGTGCCGGTTGTAGAGCATCTGACTGTCGGTGGGCAGCTCCATGTAGATGGCGGAGAGTTGCGGGGGCGGCGCCACTGAACAGGGGGCGGTAGGCGAAGGCGGTGCAGTAGGCCGACAAACTGGTGCGCTGGTAGAAGTCTTGTACTTTGCGTCTGAAAACAAATAGAAATCGATCATTTATGAAGATACTCAAGGCATAATCAAGAAGTTGTAGATTATGAACATAAACGGGTAAACTCTAAAGGTACGTTGTCACTGGTGCGACTGGAATGATAGTCGTTGAACGATTATTGGTGAGTGATAATTATTGTTCGGCGATAATCGTTGCAGTGGACATCGTCACTGAAGTGATTATTATACTAGCATTTAGTTGAAATTCGACTGTTGCCAAGTGGAGTACTGAATGATGAGTTGAATAAAATTTTACTGAGCCATTTGTCAGTTGAATAATTAGAAGATAAAGACATTTTGGAAATTCTAAAGCTGCGTTTATACCAAAGTTAATAACTTAATCCTTATAGATTCTATTAGATTGAACATATCTTATCATACACATGATGATCGTTCAATCTAATAGAATCTATAAGGATTATGTTATTAACATTTTGTTCGTAACTTTGGTGTAAACCCAGCTTAAGTGTACAACGAATGGGCACGCATAATATTTTTAGAAAAAGAGCAGAAGAAGGGTACTTCGAAATATTAGTAAACAATCATTTGCAAGCTGATAAGAGGATGTTTTCTGAGTTCTTCACACTTTCCAAACTTCAGTTTTAAGTTTGTGTCTAGTTTAATCAAAATATCAGGGCACCGAGCTTCGCTCGTTATTCTTATTTATTGATAAACAAACATGGTTTTTGTTTGAATATAAACAAAACTAAATTATTGGATTTCAAGTTGACTGAGACCAGTAAGATAAGTGACACAAAAAAGGAAACCTCTTGAAAACTGTTTTCCATTCCTGGAACCTCTGACTTGGAAAGCTGACATGCTAGCCACTACACCATAGAGGATTTATGTTTAAAGACTCGAATTATATAGAATATGATACTTCTTCCAACTAATGATGAAGAGGAATTGAGAAGTGAGGCATGAGACCAGTAAGATAAGTGACACAATCAGCCAAAAGATGGATGAGATTGTTCAGGATGAAGTCTGCTTTTTGGGAGTCAGAATCAGAAACTGTCTCAAGTGGATCACATTCTGAACAAATTCTCAAGTGTCTGCTTCTCTTTGAAAGTACTGAAGAATGTAGTTGGAACAGAACACTATTGAATGTCTTCCATGGCTATTTAATTTCGATAATTCAATATAGCATAATGTTCTGGGGTAGTGAAAAAAAAATCTCAATTCTGTCTTCAAAAAGCAAAAAAAAGCCCTCAGAATTGTCGACAACTTGAAGCCTTATGATGAATCTTGTAAAAACTCTTTCAGAAGACTTAGAATTTTAACAGTTCCTGCACTGTACTTCCTGGAAATTGCAACTATGACGAAGAAAAATGAGAAGATATTAAGAGAGAGTCATATCCATCATATTGTAGTTACAATACTAGAAACCAGATAGTTCATCTTCAGTACCCGCAACACAGAACCGCAAGCTTAGAGAAAGGGCCACATTATAGCGGATTAAGAGCTTATAACTCTCTTCCTATTGAAATAAAATGTATTGAGAGCCCAAAAAGGTTTAAGAATGCAATAAAAGCTAAATTGATCGATGCATCTCCGTACAGTGTAGAGGAAAGCTTCAACTGTTGGCGCGTGCAGGAATTTTTTGCTAGCATATATTTTCAACTACTTCCTATGTTCTGATTTTCTTCTATTTTCTCTATTTTATGATTACTTTTTTTTTGAGTATTGTACTCAATACTTTTTGACGTGTCATATACTACCAAGCTTTGCTTGATTATGTAGTATTACATGACGTAAACTAAACTAAACTAAACGAACATAATTCTCTAAAATGATCATGTTTATATTTCACAGCTGGCTATATTTATGTCATCTTATGAATTTATGCGATATTTTGATTTTTCACATACTCACTCGCTCACTCACTTTTTTACTATCCTTAGCTGTTTCAGTCAAGGATGAATTATCCTTTTAATGTCCTTCAGCGAGTTTTACCAGGTATGAGACCTAGTGCAATCGAATTTTTATATCATAAACCTACTATGCTACAAATTTCGTGAAAATCGTTAGAGCCGTTTTTGAGATCCGTTAAACATAAATAACCAGATATAAAAATATACAGAAATTGTTCGCTTAATATAATAGGATACGACCTTAAGAAGAAGTCTTCAAACTACATTCTAATATTCGATCACAGGAGATAGGATGAATCAAAATAAAAAATTGTCCAACGACTGCGATTATGACTGGCCCAGAAGCAGACCCCGACAATTTTAGTCAACGACTCTCGCCAAGGTATGAGAAGAAAATTACAATCATTGAAGAATTGTGATCTCTCCATGGTTCTCAACATTCTACCAATGTGTGAACACTCCGACAAGAAGCAATGGTATGGATAATTTGTCTGTCCGACTGGGTAAAATTAATTGAAAAGCATCACTTTAGACTACTTTTCTACAATTCTTATGCAACTAACTTACAAAATAATGGTATAGTTTCTGGGTCCGTCTGGGAAAAATACATTGAAAAGCATCAGTTGTTCAGACTACTCTTTTACAATTTCTATATAACTAGCTAGCCGTCAGGCTCGCTTCGCTCGCCACATCTGTCTAGCCAGGGGGCTCCGCCCCCTGGACCTCCGACTGGATCGTCCAAAAGTGAGATCAGCGGGCTCGCCTGCATTTTTTCATTTGAGCATGCTTCATTCCATCAGAAAGTCAAAGTACTGAGAAAACGCAGAAAAGCTGAGAAAAACGTTGCAAAAACGCTGATTTTGGGCGTATCTTTGATGAAATATTAAAGTCACCTCATCACAAAATTTTTAGACCCTAGCTAAACCTCTGTACCAAATTTGAACATTGTCTGTCTATTACTTGATGAAAGAACTGAGATAACGCAAAAAACCGCTCATTTTGGGCGTATCTTTGCAGTTATTTCAAATTCCTTCTAACACAACATTATTACACCCTAGCTGAGCTTCTGTACTAAATTTGAACATTTTCTGTCCATTTGTTCTTGATAAAGCTGAGAAAGCGCAAAAAAAACGCTGGAAAAACGCTAATTTTGGGCGTATCTTTGACGTTATTGCAAATTCCTTCTAACACAACATTAATACACCCTAGCTGAGCTTCTGTACTAAATTTGAACATTTTCTGTCCATTTGTTCTCGATAAAGTTGAGAAAACGCTAAAAAACGCTGGAAAAACGCAGATTTTGGGCGTATCTTTGGAAATTTTTCCAAATCCGTTCTTAGTGCGCCTCTAAAGGGCCAACTGAACATACCTACCAAATTTGAACGTTTTTGGTCCGGTAGATTTTTAGTTCTGCGAGTAAGTAATTTGAACGTTTATGGTCCGGTAGATTTTTAGTTCTGCGAGTGAGTGAGTCAGTCAGTGAGTGAGTGCCATTTCGCTTTTATTTATATAGATAACTAATTTAGGAATTAACCAAGCAACTAAGTAACTAACTGACGAACTAAGTAACTAATTTCCTAACTAACCTATCACCAGGTGACAGCCGACAAACGTCATCTCCATCCCAGTACTGAGTGCAGGAGTCTAGAACTATATCAGCAGTGCCCTGACTGAACAGCTGGAGACCCTTCCCCATAGACCCCCCTGCCGCACTCAGGTCCCGCACTATCACCGCAACCATGTGCGGAAACGGGAACTTCAGCTTGGTGCTGGGCGGCAGCGATTTCGCGAAACGCATGTCTTGACGAACCGATTCTGGCTCCTGGAAGCAAATATAAATTTTCATTACAATTTCTACAAGAGAGCTTGACTGAAGTTTACAACAACTAAGTTGATTGAGGATTATTCTTGGAGATAATTTCTCATATTCAGTGAGATTCAAGTTATAAAGCCAGTGGGAATAATAGAACTCAGAGTTGCCAAGTTTAATATATCCACCACCTTCTATACTAGAAAGCTATGATTCAAGTCATTCGGTACATCTGTTATAACATTAACAATAAAATTGTTGATTGTTGTTAATAATGTTCAATTATATTTTTTATTCGCCAAGAAAAATATGTTTCCATGATTTGATAATAGACTTTCAATAAATCAGATGAAATATTTTAGTAGTTCATTATATCTCTCCATAATCTACAAACGGTTGGCAACGGGGTGGACTACGAAAAGGATACAGATATCTGCTTTGTCTGAAACAGACAAGGATAGCATACCAGTGTTAATCAAGTGCTAACTTTATAATATGAATCTCAATATTGTTACTTCACTAATGCTCGAAAATAAATGATTTTGGGCTACAGTTTCATATAATTTTTCTATCTATTGAGGGATGACAATGAACATATATTTTTAAATGGAAACTTGCCAGATTCCGTAAGTTATTTAGAGCTTGTAACGTATCAAAATCTGAAGGGTAAACAAAATCCCTATTTGAAAGAAATTTATAGGTCTGAAGTGGAATAATAGTCTAGTATCGCCAAATGCGATAACGTTTTAAAAGATTAGATAAATCAGGTATCTGGCTAAAATTAGAACAGCCGAATAGCAATAGAATAATTTGCTACTTATATAATATTATATAAAGTATTGAAAATTTGAGGTTAGGCGTAAAATATCTATTGATCGGGACATAATGATCGATCGAGTCGCATAACGTAAAATCTAGCCAGACACCTTGCAGAAATTTATTGTAACTAAATGGTATGCAACTAGAGGAACTAAAAAGCACATGGCTAATTGTTATAAAGTGAGAAACAACCTATAACATTATAAAATGGTATTGCTTGTAAAAAATGTATTAAAACCCAAAATAAAAATAAATTCATGTATTAAGGAAGTAGGAGGCTCGTAGGTGCATGTATACTGTAACAAAATTTGCATGAACCAATCAAATGGTAGTAATCGATGGGCGGCAATAGTGAGCCGATTCAAATGTTTATATATATTTCTAAAAATGATAAGATTTTGTAAATGTTTACTGTTCAGTTTATGTATTGGATATGGCCCAAGGACAGATAAAATATCAGATATGTGACATAAGTAATAATTTAATAGATTGGCACAAACTATTTGAACCTTTAAATGGTGTAGTAGCAAATTAATCAAATTTTATGTAAATTTGCAAGTCGGAAATGAAAATTGTGAAAAGAAAAGTAGAACTTGCCCCACTTGCCTGCCAAACACCACCATGGAATGTCACCAAAATTTGTAGAGCACAATACCCTTCATTGTACATTTTAAAGACTTAGAGTTTTAATCTAATTATTAATTTTCTATAAGACTTTGTGATGCTGTTTTAAAGCAAAAGTCATACAAATATTTATTTAATCCCTTGGAAGAGACAACTTCGGCCACCAACAATCCAGGACTCCAGGAATTTCGGATCGTCGCCAGTAACTTATAAAAATTCAGCACGTGAGTGAAAAAATAGTTGAAATAAAATTAGGGCGCCCTCAGTGAAATAAAAATAAAATAGCTCGTCGGAAAGGTTTTAAATATAAGAAATTAATACAAACTTGCGCAAGTCTTGAAAGGGTATAAGAAATACTTATTGAATAAGAATGAGTCAATTTATATCAAAACTACACCAATTAAAAGAATATTAAGTTCTAAACTTATATAATACTAACGTTCACCCAATCATTGATTTTATAATACAATTTGTAATAATATAATGTAGCTCTGGTACTTTGGATAAATTGATTTATCTAATTCCATCAGGTGCCGAATCTTACACCCTGAGAAATATATTTATTAGTGAGAAGTGTACTAGAAATCATAGAGAGTAATATTTTTATAATCATTGATTTGTCAATTTGTCATTCTCTGAATTGGGAAACAATATGTAAAGTGGGATTATCTAAATCAACAAGCAACAGCAAGTTGATATCAAAGCTGCATGCAAATAAATGCATATTATCAATGAATTGAAAAGCACATGGTAAAGTTTTGTGCTATAGAACTGAAAAACAAGTGTACTGATCTGTGATATTTTATCTTGATTTGTTCTGTTTTATTGTATATTGTTGCTCTATATATTTTCTATATTGATCTGATTTTTTTTTTAAATTATTCATTCAATATATGTATAAAATTTTTTATGGTGTACCATTCATTTTTACTCCCCAATACCATAGAGTATAAATCTCATATATATCTGTTGATAATCAGTATTAAATTATTGCGAGAGCTCCTGAATGAGCTTATTAAGACTTTAGTGAAATTGTATCCTAGAAAACCACGACCAGATTTTATAGTATTTAATTCTCATGCTCTACCGATTGAAGCCAAGCCGAGGCAAATCGTTATTCATAAAAAAATAACGTCATAAGCTCATCTCCCAAGTTTTTCCAGGTTTTCCAATTCATGAAAACTTTTGTTTCATCTAATCATTACAATACAAGAAAAGATACACTGAGTAATGCTTCTCACTTGACAATCTACTATTTACAAGAGAAATAATATAGCTTTCTACTAATCAATAATATTCAGTTATAATCAAATTGGTAGTATTTTCAATTGGAAACGCTTCAGGATAAGATTTATTTTTCAAGTTTTTCCATTTAAATATCGCTGAATACTAACCAACTCCCTCAATGGAGCAACCTGTAGATAACATGTAACACTATTGGAGCTTCATCCGTAATATTTATAAGTACCAAATTCGAAGTGATAGAATATAAGTATAAATAGTTCAGTCACAAGACAATTTAGACGCTGGCTTTGTAATACAGACGCCCTAGATTTGAATCTCAGCCAGGTCAGATATTTGATATTTTTTCTCGAGCCATTCTCGTGTTTCGGGTGGAAACGTCAAGTCGTCGGTCCAAGCTGCCTAGAAACAGTCATATCAGAGGTCCTGAAATTGATCAGGTGCGACCTGAAAACTCTGGCACCAGACCTGAGCCAGCCAGGTCACTCAGCATTTATTAAATTTTTTCTTAATGGGAAAATTGTCAAAAACCACAGCTTTTATTGAATCCGGTCACCGGAGATGATATTCTTATCTTATGTGTATCTTATCTTATCTTATGATATTCTTATCTATTCTTATGAGTTTCATTAATGGAGTAACAACCGAAACCGGTCTTTCTAACTATCAATCAAATCTGTGTTTTTTGACAATTTCTTAGTCTTTTTATTTTAATATGATTAATAACCACAATACCAACTTCTCAACTACACAAAAAGTTAATGGAAAAAGTTGAAATTGCAGTGGTATACGTGCAACCGAGCTTAGCTTATTAACTTGACTGAACAATATATAATCTTAGAGTACTCACAACATGACGAAAAGTTGACAACTGACTCTCCAGTTGAAATATCTGAACAGCTTTCTCTGTAAATCCTATCTGTTTGGCTACTTCGCACAAACACCTATAACAAAATTTACAACAAATATTTCAAAACTACCCAATTTTTCTAGAACGGTAGATGAAAGTTTGAGAAGCATAACTAGTTACTACACCTTGAAAAGCAAATTGACAAAAATATTTTTAAACCATCCAATTTTTCCAAAACGCTAGATGAAAAAGTAATAGTTTACAAAGCACATCAAGATACTACACCTTCAAAAGCCGAACAGTGAACTAAAAAGATTGATTGATTGATTTATTTATTTATCGCATGCCAGGTCTTGAAAGACCTATTGCATTTATAACATTACAACAGGTCTTTCAAGACCTGGCATGCGATAAATAAATCAATCAATCCTCAAAATCCAGACAGAGACAGAGAAGAAGTAAGAGCACGATAAAAATATAATATGATAAAGAATAAATACATAGTAAACAATACAAAACAACAATATGAAATTCCCAATAAAATGCTCAAGAATGGAAAATGCATAGCTTTAGGGTGAGACCATATTAGCTGTTTTTCAGGCGTCGGCAGGGCAGAAAGCTTTCCAATTCGCTGATTGTGTTGGCACCTGAAAAAACGCCTAATATGGTCTAACCCTAAAAATGACAGATGAATGAGAGTATTCTGGTACCTACAGTGAAGTCATGGAAGAATGGAAAATATAATGATGAACAAGAGCAATAGTATTCTAGTACCTACAGCCTACAAACAGTCATGGAAGAATGGAAAATATAATGATGATGAAGCGTGTATTGGAAAGATGAATACTGAAAGAAGTATTCAGTTTAACTATAATGTAACTGCATTATCTATTAATCACTTTTTTAAATGCTGCATAATAGAATGCAGTTTCATGTGCTGTGTGCAGTTTGAATTTATGGAAATAATAATTATAACGGACATCAATTTTAATTGTTTTCATGCATTCTCCAAATCGCCAGAAACATATAGAGAGAATTAAATTATTGCATGAATTCGTGGCTACTTTCTTGTATTTAGAAAATAGTATTATAGTACCTTTAAAATTAATAAAATAATAGAATAAGAATACAAACTGCATGTGATGTTATCACTGAAACTAGTAGTTACAATTTGTATCTTGTTTTATTATTTTATTAATTTTAAAGAGTACTATAATTCAATATTATAAATATAATTATTGTATTTATCAATAAAATGAATGAATCAATAATTGATTTTACAATTTAACAATAATTATTATTGTTAATAGTTCAAATAGAAGTATAAATGAAATTGCTGCTGAAACATCTACTACACAAATTTTAAACAAATATGTGAAACCAAAAAGTGTAGAAAATACAAATAAACTTGTCTAATTTGTTAAAAGTGCAAACAAATTTACTATTCAACTGAAATAGATCACAAAAAGTGATACAAAATTTTTGAACAAAAAGTGTGGAAGAAACAAATAAGCTTGTCTAATTTGTTGAGAAAGTGCGAACAAATTCATCACTATTCAACTAAAATAAAACACGAAAATGTGAGAAGAGAACTTGAATTTTGTGATTACTTGCCGTTTGGATAGGCTGCTCAAAACCAAGTAAAGCATGTAGAAGAAAATTCAATTAATTTTAAAATCGTTTTTTGATGAATTTATAGTGAAGTAACAAAATTTGACAAAGTAGAATAATAATCAAGACTTTGGAAAAGAAGAATCGATTAAGATATGCAAGAAAAAACATGATGAATTGTTAGAAGAGCTAGAAAAATAATATTAGAGATTGAAAGTAGTTATGGTATAATAAGATTCAGAAGAACTGGTTAAAGAGAGAGAGAAATAAGAGAATTGATAACCAACATTTCTCATTTGTGAAAGAGTAACATTTTATGGCCATTCTCACAGTGTAAGTTTGAACCAAATCTGATCAGTTGGAGGATTCAACATTAAGCCATGGTCGCATTATTTTGATACATTATAATACTTTTAAAGTTTAAACCATCAGCTGTTCAGATTAAAATAAACCATACATTTGGGAATGGACGCATTAATTTGATACATTATAATACTTTTAAAGTTTAAACCATCAACTGTTCAGATTTAAATAAACCATACACTTGGGAAGCAAATCAAAAGTAAACACATTCCAGATAATACTGCATAGAGAACATATACAGTTGATAGAGACACATAAAGCAGAATATGATCTCAATCCAATGATACATGATAAGGTTCGTACAGACTTATGCGACACGAAGACTCACATTTCACTTTTAATCAGCTGATGCTATGCTTATTATACATGTATCTTACTGTTTCTGTACAAATACAGATATATTAAACACAGCGTCAGCTGATGGAAAGCGAAATGCGCGTGTTCCTGGCGCATGAATCTGTACTCACCTATATAGTAAGGTCCACGTTATAATGGCAGTGGAGAAAGATAGATAAACGTTGCCGATCCTCTGTCTTGTCAATGCCTTCTATAGACGATAGCTGATACAGGTTTATCGTTTAAAATAATTATATTCTATTGAGCAAGAAATTATATTTTTCAATAATTTCATCATGAATTTTCATAATTAAGATGGAATATTTGTTAATTAATTGGAAGACAGAGACGAATGGAGGCGAATACTGGAGGAGGCCAAGACCTGTAGCGGGTTGTAGCGCCACGGATGATGATGATGATTTTGTTAATTATTAATTCTACATTGTTAAAAGAAGATCTGGCAACAGATCAAAGCGAGAAAGAGATAGCGTTATCCGCTTTGTTGAATGATAGACAAGGATAGCTAATAAAACACTGTCATTATAACGTGGACCTCACTATAGATGTATGGCAATAATTCATAGAATAGATATAGAATTTGAGAAACACTTGAAGCAGATATACAGTACAATCAATATTTATTATAGATATATGGTTTTGATGCAAAGAAGACAGATATAGTTTTCAGAATTGTAGAAACACCTAAAGCAGATATCGAATCTTGATCTATAGTGATGTACACGTTATAATGGCAATAGAGAAAGATAGGAGAACTACAGCGATGCCAATTCTCTGCCTTGTCACTGCCTACTATAGAGAATAGCTGATACCGGGATATCTGATGCCATATCAACTGTTTATTTTTGTTTAAAATGATATTTTATTCAAGAAAATATATTTTTTAATGATATAATAATACATAATTATTATTAACGAAAATCCTATATAAATGCTGTAAATCACCCGAAGACTTCTGCAACTGCAGACATGACAACAGGGTTAACAGCAGATAGAAATTCGATGAGAACTACTATCCAAAAATTATTTGCCAGCCCGGGAATCGAACCCGCTGGTATCTCTGGATAGCATGATGAGCTCTAGATGAGCGCTGCTATCCAGAGATTGTCAGTTTGGTGTAAGGGGTAAGCATTCCTGACTAGCAATTGGGAGGTACCGGGTTCGATTCCCGGGCTGGCAAATAATTTTTGGATAGTAGTTCTCATCGAATTTCTATCTGGCTGTTAACCCTGTTGTCAATGTCTGCAGTTGCAGAAGTCTTCGGGGTGATTTACAGCATTTATTTAGGATTTTCGTTAAATAATAATTATATATTAATTAGCATTTGAATAGATGCATTCTCTATTAATTCCATCTGTAAATATAATAATACATTTTAATAATTGAGATTGAAATTTCTGTTGGTTAATTATATTTATACTCATCTATTTCACTATCCATGACGAACTACAAGTTAATAATTCGTTTTGAACTATTTTTGTCGTCAAAAATAGTTCAAAACTAATTACTGTATATTTCTACATTGAAAAGCGATCTGGCAGAGTTGCGGAGCTAGAAAAAGATAGCGATATCGGCTTTGTCGAATGATAGACAAGGATAGCAACACCAATTTTGATCAAATACTGCCATTATAACATGGACCTCACTATAGTTATCACTTTGTTGAAGGATAACCACAGTTATTACAATCAACAACCCCAATTCAATATGTACCATTTTATATAAGTAGCTCGTCTTTCCCAATCGAAAAATTGGGACAAAAATACTTTTTGACAGTATAATGGGATTCACTTAAAATTGTCTGCAATTGTTTTCAAATAAGTTAATAATTCTTAAGCTGGGTTTACACCAAAGTTATTAACAAAATGTTAATAACTTAATCCTTATAGATTCTATTAGATTGAACGGTTCTTGTCAAACACATATCATCATCATGTGTATGATAAGTTATGTTCAATCTAATAGAGTCTATAAGGATTAAGTTAGTAACATTTTGTTAATAACTTTGGTGTGAACGCAGCTTTATTCAACGAATGCTGAAAATTTTGAAGTGAATAGTATCGTAGTAAAAATTACACATTCATTAATAATTATTACCCGGTAACGAAAGCATTCCATTCACGAATAGACAACATCTAAAAAAGCACCATTCACCAACCCCAACAATACACCGAGAAGCTGAAATTTATAAAAAGTGAATTAAATTATTTATTACTTGTTGGTGGAAAGTAGTGTGGAGACCTCGTGAACGGCTGCTAATCTGTAACAATTTTATGTGCCAATCTGAAGTGACATGTTTCGAGGACTATAAGCATCATTAAATAATTATAAGATTAGTAGAATAACATTGAATACAGTTATAAGTGGGAACAAAATTAAGCAAATCTTGATTTAGCAGTAGGTGCAACGTTATTAAGGCTGTGAAAAAGCTAAAAATAAACTTTCTACTCGTGATATTTTTCCAAGTTTTTCGATTTGTATATCATCAAGCTATCAAAATGAAAAAGTTTTCTCAGGAAAAAATTTTTTTCCGATCATTACTTTTTGAGATATGAGCGACTGGAGTTTGAATTTTTAGGACAGAACATTTCAAATTCGGTACGATATAAATTCATGAGATTTAGAGGATGAATTCTTCATGGTATTGTTGATCTAGTAAAAAAATTTCTGAAAATATTAATTTTTAAGATAGTTATTCAATTTACTAAAAATAACTTTTGGTTGAGTTATTTTTGGTAAATTGAATAACTTTTCCAAAAATTGATATTTTGGTAAAACAAAAATTTTCTAAAAATATCTATTTTTGGAAAAGTTATTCAATTTACCAAAAATAACTCAACTAAAAGTTATTTTTGGTTATTTTTAGTAAATTGAATAACTATCTTAAAAATTTATATTTTCAGAAAATTTTTATTTTACTAGATCTACAATACTGTGAAGAATCTATCCTCTAAATCTCATAGATTTATCTCTTATCGAATTTGAAATGTTCTGTCCCAAAAAATTTAACTTCAGGCGCTCATATCTCAAAAGCGTAATGATCAGAAAAAGAATGTTTTTCCTGAGTGAACTTTTTCATTTTGATAGCTTGATGATATATGAATCAAAAAAAAAAATTGAAAAATATCACGAGTAAAAAGTTTATTTTTAGCCTTTGCACAGCCTTAAGATTCAAGTGTGAGAATAATATAGATTTTTTACAATAAATTAATTTTAAGAATGAAAAAACACACAAAAAAGTGTGTTACCTTGTACAGTGTGTTATTATACTGGGTGCGGCAGCAAAACTTCCTTTTTTAAAGTGAACGCCATCCAGTCAGCTGATGTCGTAGTAGAGCAAATTTGGTCTCGTTAGAGAGGTCAGATCATAAAGTTTTCTTCCTGACATGTTCATTCACCATCATGCATTATTGTAAGCAAACACAATATCAAAGTTGAATTTAATGGGGAAACTACTCGCTGCTGCTTAAGATGATTCAATCTTTGTGGTTATGGAAATTAAGAATAATGATCTTATCCAGTAGTCACCTACCTTTTGGCTTCCCCCTTTGGCATTCACTGGTTTAATCGCGACTATACGGTTAGTATTTGAAAAAAAAAATTAACTGAACCAACGAATAGGTTCAGAACCAGAATAAAATTATTTTTAAACTGCCCGATCTGTGACGAAATCTTGCCTTCTTCACTGGATCAGCCGGACTCTACTCACAATCCTTGTCAATCTTTGTCATTGTTGTTAAATAAATAAATCCTAACAAACGAGCTCTGCCCCAAAAGCTAAATTTTGGGTATTAATATAAACTCAGTCAATGCCAAACATGAAAGCCATTTCAAATACATATTTTTATCTGTCGCACAAGCGGCACGTTTGTTATTAGAAACAGAGAGAACCTAATGTTAATATTGGCAACAAATAAAATAAACAATCTTTCTGTCGATGACAAAGATTGTTCAAAGACAAAATACTGTTCATTGAACTTTTAATTTAAAAACTCTAAAATCCTGATCAATATGAGATAAATATATGATTCATATATATGTCCCATATGACCAGATGACACATTGAAACAATGAGAAGCGTGCATTTGCCGTTGAGACATATTTTTCGAGCGGATGTTCTGTGATCACAATCTAGCGCGCATTTCGAAATCGCTTCAATTTAGCCCCTTTGGCTACTGTCCCGGACCGGAAATCAATTGTTACGTGGGTCACTACGTTCAGACAAACTGCAAGTGCAACAAGACGAAGAACCAAAGTCCCTCGACCCATTAGGTCACCTGAGAACATTGAGGCAGTGAGAGTTTCAATGTTGAGATCACCACAGCGTTCTGCGCGCAAACATGCGTCTGCTCTTGGACTTTCCGATCGTTCTGTGAGACCGATTAGCATCTTCATAGATTAGATCATTCTTCATGATGATCTTCATTTCCATCCAAACAAGATGTCAATTATGCAGGAACATTCTAAACGTGACATCAATTATTTCTTCAATATGTGAATCTTCTCTATTTAAGTGATAATAATTTGAAATATTGTTCTATTTTTAGTTTTGAAGCATCTAAATTTGAAAGTCTACTTTGTGAACATTTTATATTTAAGGAATGATAATTTTGTGAAGTGAAGAACTACAAGACTTAACCTATTTCTGACTATGTGTAACCTTATCTAAATTTGGGAGAGAAATAGTACAAGTTTATCTTATTTTTCTCTCCCTATCATTTTGATGATTATGCATATTGTATGAATGAATGAATTGTATGAGGGAGCACTTTCCAGGACGCCTCATCTCAATTAGGAGCGATTTGGAGTGGCCAGCCCGATCTTCCGTTTTGAATCCTTGTGATTTTTTCCTATGGGTTTTTTTGAAATCCCTTGTTTATATGAACCGTCCAAGGACCCTACTACAAGATTTGAAAACCAATATCTGAGATGAAATTGCAAACAAAACGCCTGCAATGCTGGCAGGAGTCATGACAAACGCCAAAAATCTGTTTACTCAGTGGAAAATCATCTACCTGATTTGATATTCAAAACAAATTGAAACAAAACTTTATATATGTGTCTACATTACAAAAAAGGAATACAAACTTTCAACTTTCTGATCCATACAAAGAGTTTTATCTTGGTATTGAATGATACCAAACTCTCAATGGCAGTCTACCACTCACTCATAATGTCACACATCCGCTCTGCCATTATTGTGTGGGGTGGGTCGTGCCAGAATCTGGAGAGGGTGTTCAAGCTCCAAAAAAAAACTGTAAGAGCGATCAAAGGTATTATACCTCTTTAAAGAATTAGGCATACTAACCGTTCCCTCTATTTATATATCTATAAGGTGATTATGCATGTTAGAAGAAAGACAATGACTAGAAATGCTGATTCGCATGGATACAATACTAGAAATAAAGGAGACTGTGCTTCACTGTATCACAGAACAACTCTTTCTGAGAAAAAACCTACATATATTGGCCTCAATTTATTAGGAAGCTTCCCACTCACTTGAAAAATTGTGAAGATGTCGATGTTTTTGAGGAGTTAAAACGTTTTTGATGCTTGAAGTATTCTATACCACAGAAGAGTTTGTGTGTAGAGAGGGTTTCTTTGTGTGATTTTTTTTCTTCTTTTTTTGTAATACTGTATGTATTATAAATTTTTGACAATTCCTATACTCTGATTAGAGTCTCTGGGAAGCTTTAAAAACAAACATCTACTTTTAAAAAAGGAAGTTTCGCTGCAGCACCTGTATTATGTTAAGATAGAAGAAGTGGAATAATGGTTATTTATCACAAATTTTGGGTACATGCATTAGTGTATATTTTGTCACGAATGATTTGTATGACTGTATATTATTGGTTATATTGTACATTAAAAATAAATTAGAGAATTGGTTATTAATGGATGAAAAATAATGTTCAGTTAATATAGAATGATTTATAGAACTATACAGCGGGTATAAAAGATTAAATGAAATGAAAATATTCGTCATTAGGCGGAGTTCAGATCACAGATTCCAATATTATTTGGAACACTCTCAATTGACACGTTTAGAACATGAGAGCTCCATAGAACTGTACTTGTTCTATACTTTGAAAGTATACCAATCGTCAACTGATCATCGTATAGTCATTATCATCGATTAGCAACTACAGTAAGGTCCACGTTATAATGGCAGTGGAGAAAGATAGGACAAAAACGTTGCCGATCCTCTGTCTTGTCAATGCCTTCTACAGACGGTAGCTGATACAGGTTTATTGATGTGATATTAACGGTTCAATTCTCGTTTAAAATAATCAATTATATTTATTTCAATTCAATTCAATTCAATTTATTTCACCAAAACACAAAAACTTTACAAAGATGTGACAATCAGAAAAAAAACAATAATTATTATTCTAAATATCTATATCATCTATCTGTAAAATAAGCAAAGAATTATATTTTCTATAATTTCATAATGAATTTTTAAGATGAAATATTTTGTTAATTCTATTATATTAAGCGAGCAATTTCTGTATATTTATATCTGGTTATTTATGTTCAACGGATCTCCAAAACGGCTCTAACGATTTTCACGAAATTTAAAACATAGTAGGTTTATGATATAAACATTCGATTGCACTAGGTCTCATCATTGGGAAAACTCGCTGAACGACATCAAAAGGATAATTCATCCTTGGCTGAAACAGCTGTGGATAGTAAAAAAGTGAGTGAGCGAGTGAGTATGTGAAAAATCAAAATATCGCATCCCCGAAATTCATAAGCTGACGTATAGCCAGCTGTAAAATATAAACACGATCATTTTGGAGAATTGTGTTCTGTTTATCAATAAAAAAAAATAACGAGCGAAGCTCGGTGCCCCGATATTATTTTATTAGGCAAGAAATTATATTTTTAAATAATTTCATAATGAATTTTCATAATTAAGATGCAATATTTTGTTCATTGATTATTAATTCTACATTGTTAAAAGACAATCTGGCAACAGAGCTAAGCGAGAAAGAGATAGCGCTATCCGCTTTATTGAATGATAGACAAGGATAGCAATACCATTGCTAACCAAACACTGCCATTATAACGTGGACTTCACTAAAGGTTGCCCATTCCCATTTATAGGCTGGATTGTACCTTCAAGATTCAAGTTGAATCCAAAAGTGAAACATCTACTTGAATTAACAAAACGGAACTTGAAGGAGGGTGTACATTGGTTTAGTGGATGCAAGCTTTTGTTGAGTTGACTTGCCTTCAAGTTTGCAAGATACATTCATTTCACACTAAACTTGAATTCAAGTAGACTAATGTAAACGTCCCTTGAGTGCCCTACAGCCCCGGTAAACACTTGATCGCCAACTGGTCGGATACCTGTTCGAAAAACTGATACAACTGGGGCCTGCTTTCCAAAGGCACAAGTAGGTTACAAAATTCTTGTTGCCAACCATGGTTTTTGAGAACAGGTGATTAAAAGCGTTTTACAAAAGCAGAATTGTAAACTTGTAGTTACAATGAATTTCTACAAGTGATTTGCTTGTTACGAACAAGTGATTTTGCCTGTTTCACAAAGATTTTCATTGTAGCCAACAATTTTTGTCAAAATTACTTGTTCGTAACTATGAAATTTTTACCGAAGTGGAAAGCTATGAAAAGGTTTTACAGGTGATCATTAAAAATATTCAATGATTATTTCTAACTAGCTGGCCCGGCGAACTTCGTACCGCCAAATAGTTTAATGCATGTCATGACAAACTTTAGCTGGATGAATTTAGCTGACAAACTTTAGCACACCTGAGGAGGTGCGATGCGGCATTTTATTTATATATATGATTTTCCAACTGCAAAATAAATAATTTACTAAAAATAAATTAATTCTGAACACCGAAGACAGCACAATAATTCGAAACAAAGCAATATCTTTAGAGCATCTAAACACATAGAACAGTCATTTTGTTTTTAGTCGGGGCGTTTAGAATAAAATACATGGGCGGTTATTGAGTGGCACACACTCTTGTCTACTATCTACCGATGGCAGTAGTATGACACAATGATTATAACAGCTGATTTTTATTACTGTGTGTGGCCAGCTCACAAATCTTCTCCCATAAGGATTACATGTAAACTTTGAAGGACCGTAGGAAAGAGTCCTGAAGTCGGATTATAAATTTGATAGGCCATAAACCTGGTCCTGAACATAACGAACACAACTAAAAAAAGATCATTAAATTCGATGCATACATAAAAATGTTATTCAATGTCAAAATTTGAGGCTCGATTTTTATTTATATAGATATTAAAAAATGCCCTATATACCTCTATAATTCATTATTTTGGAAATATATGCATTGGAAAATTTAATTTAATAAATCGCCAAAATAGTCATTAATGTGTTACCTCATAGGTTATGTGTCCTATAGTATATATAGTATACATTATATATAGTACATACACTATATATAAAGACAGTAAATACTGTGTAGATTGTAAATTAAGCAATCGATGAAGTAGACTGTAAAAAAACATTATATTGCTTTCAAATAATTTCAAAATAGCTATCAAAAGTACAAGTAACCTTTTAGACTTGCAGACTTGTAGAGCACTTGTAGACTTGTAAACTTGTAGATCATACATTTTTGTGAAACGTGAGTACTTGTAAACTTGTAACTACAAGTACTTGTCAGTAACCATGGTTGGTAACAATGCTTTTGTACCTTGGTGAAATAGGCCCTTAATTGTCGATTAATAAACACCCGATCACCGGGTTATTGACTAACCTTCGGTTAGTAACCGGTACAACATCCTTGATCATCAACTGGTCAATACCTGATCGAAAAGCTGATAGAAGTGATTGTCGATTAGTAAACACCCGATCACCGGGTTATTGACTAACCTTCGGTTAGTAACCGGGACAAGATGCTTGATCACCAACTGGTCAATACCTGATCGAAAAACTGATACAACTGATTGTCGATTAGTAAACACCCGATCACCGGGTTATTGACTAACCTTCGGTTAGTAACCGGGACAAGATCCTCGTTATAGAGTGCCTCGCAGGTGACGTGTGAGCAGAAGTGCGTGTAGTGGTGATGAGTGGCCATGTTGCAAGTGTTCAGCAAAATGGCGAGGCCGAGTGGCTTGAGCGAGTCCAGGTGGCGAGCCCAGAGGGCGTCGTCGAACTGGAGTCGAAACGGACACGAATGGTCGTGCGTCAAATCTAGCACTTCGGCTTGCATCTGGCTTGGTTTGTCGTTGCTTGGTGCCCTGGAGACGGCGTTTGCTGTCGAGAGAAAAAACACATAAATGAGACATGGAAATACTGTATTTTTTCGATTCGGCTAACGTTAAGCTACGTTTACACTAGGTAGCTGGAGAGCTATATAGCAGAGCTATATAGAATTTGAGCTATATATAGCTCTGTCAGCTACATATAGCTCTGCTATAAGTAGATTTAACGCTAATTTTATGTAGTAGAGCTGTATGTAGCTCTGCTAGATGTAGCTCTGCTAGATGTAGCTGTGCTACATGTCAATTTTTGTTTATAGCAGAGCTAGATGTAGCTGCTCTGTCCTTGAAGGAAGGCTGCCGCAGCTGTTTAGTGCCTGCTGGGTTTACACCAGATATACTGTACTCATTCGTTGTCAGAGTGCTAGTAGTTTACTGTGCATCGCGAGCATTTATTTCATATTTATATATTATTGTGCAATAATGGAGAGTGAATTTGACTGAAATAGAGACAAAATTATCCAATATCTTCTTTTTCTTCTCTGTGCTGCCATTTTGATGCCATTACTTGTAGCAGAGCTACATATAGTATGGAATAAACCAGTATTCACTGCTCAGTTCCCAGCCAGATGCTGAAGAAGAAGATAGTTCTTGCAGCAGCCGCTGCTTTCGCCGCAGCTACTGTGATATTTTCAGCACAGAGAAGAGAAAGAAGAAATTGGATAATTTTGTCTCTATTCCAGTCAAATTCACTCTCCATTATTGCACAATAATATATAAATCAAAAAGAAATGTTCTCAATGCACAGTAACCTACTAGCACTCTGACAACAAATGAGTACAGTATATCGGTTGTAAACCCAGCAGGCACTAAACAGGTGCGGCAGCCTTCCTTCAAGGATAGAGCAGCTACTTCTAGCTCTGCTATAAACAAAAATTGACATGTAGCAGAGCTACAAATAGCTGGCTATACGTCACCATGAGCTACATGTAGCTCTGCTATATAACTCTGCTACATAGTGTAAACCTAGCTTAACGTTTCACATCAAGTCCGATACTACTGTTATGCCGCATCCACACGTTGGCCTGAAGTGGGCCGTCCACTAGAAGCGTTTTCGTCCGAACTAGCATCGGCCGAAAACTACCGAACTCGTCCGAACGATCCCCCAACAAAGAAAGGAATAGATGCTCGTCCATTGCAACAGGTTCATACGGCCGTGCACGGCCGTCTCCGGCCGATCAATTTTTCGATCCGAATTGAATGGGTTTTCCGGCTCTGCCCTATTACCATAGGTAAGGAAAGTATTGCTTTCCGAAAAAAATTAAGGTACCCCAATTTCTTAATTTCTATACGTTTCAAGGTCCCCTGAGTCCAAAAAACTGGTTTTTGGGTATTGGTCTGTATGTGTGTGTGTGTGTGTGGTGTGTGTGTGTGTGTGTGTGTGTGTGTTGTGTGTGTGTGTGTGTGTGTGTGTGTGTGTGAGTGTGTGTGTGTGTATGAGTGTATGTGCGTCTATGTACACGATATCTCATCTCCCAATTAACGGAATGACTTGAAATTTAGAACTTAAGGTCCTTACAATTTAAGAATCCGACACGAACAATTTCGATCAAATGGAATTCAAGATGGCGGCTAAAATGGCGAAAATGTTGTCAAAAACAGGGTTTATCGCGGTTTTCTCGAAAACGGCTCCAACGATTATGATTAAATTTATACCTAGAACAGTCATTGATAAGCTCTATCAACTGCCACAAGTCCCGCATATCTGTAAAAATTTCAGGAGCTCAGGCCCATCTATGCAAAGTATGATTTTAGATTCTCAATTATCAGGCTTCAGATACATTTTAAACAAAAAAATTCAAGTGGTAAAGATTCAGCATGAAAATCTCTACAATTTACGTTCAGTAACATTTTCACCTAAAATTGAAAATAAGCTCGAGAAAATAAGATTGTTCAATTGCAAACTATTGGCAACTGTTGATTCTATTAAATAATGATTCACTATGAAGAGATATCAGACTTCGTGTGTCTCCAGCGTTATTGTCCTGTCACCAGCTGACTCAGATCTTTGAATAGTAGACTTGTGATGCGCGGGAACACTAGCGTCGGGTGATCAATTTTCATAACGGCAAGGAAAGTTGTGTGAGTGCGCTACACCAGATTTTTGATTGTGCAGACGTATCGGACATGTGAAACATTGGTTATGCATGATCACTGATCTAACATTGGATGTGATATCATGCATAAGCCGAGAAACAAAATCTGGAAAGAGCCATTGAAACTCGTTGTTACAATGAAGCTGCTTACACTGAACGCAACCAGCAAGTGCACGCGTTCAGTGTGAGTGTTCCTATTGCTCTTTCCAGATTTTGTTTCTCATCTGCAAGCTTGGTCATGCATAACCAAGCGTGTACTTGTACATATACGCATCAAATGTGATCACACCCAAACACTTGTAATTACCAGTAACATTATTATTGTATACTTTGTTATAACTAGTAAATGACATTACTCTTATTCTCAGGCACTTTGAGTTCGTACTGCTGTTTTCATTGCCTTGATGTCTTTCTCTTTGTGGTTACCATATGTAGTGTCTTCGGTTAGCCACTAATGACAGGACATGTGTGCTGAACATGTGTGAACACACATGTTCGTCATACATCAGCTAAAGGCTTCAAACAAACTTGGATTTTTCTTCATTTTTTCTTTGCTGCTTTATTTGAGATTTAATTATTACTTTCCTTGCCCTATTACCATAGGTAAGGAAAGCATTGCTTTCCAAAAAAATTCAAGGTACCCTAATTTCAAGTTTTGTATACGTTTCAAGGTCCCCTGAGTACAAACCCTGAGTACAAAAACTTGATTTTTGGGTGTTGGTCTGTGTGTGTGTGTGTGGTGTGTGTGTGTGTGTGTGTGTGTGTGGTGTGTGTGTGTGTGTGTGTGTGTCTGTGAACACGATAACTCCATTCCTAATTAACCGATTGACTTGAGGTCAACCTGACGGTTTAAACCCGACGCTAGGGGTGATCAATTTTCATAACGGCAAGGAAAGTTGTGTGAGTGCGCTACACCAGATTTTTGATTGTGCAGACGTATCGGACATGTGAAACATTGGTTATGCATGATCACTGATCTAACATTGGATGTGATATCATGCATAAGCCGAGAAACAAAATCTGGAAAGAGCCATTGAAACTCGTTGTTACAATGAAGCTGCTTACACTGAACGCAACCAGCAAGTGCACGCGTTCAGTGTGAGTGTTCCTATTGCTCTTTCCAGATTTTGTTTCTCATCTGCAAGCTTGGTCATGCATAACCAAGCGTGTACTTGTACATATACGCATCAAATGTGATCACACCCAAACACTTGTAATTACCAGTAACATTATTATTGTATACTTTGTTATAACTAGTAAATGACATTACTCTTATTCTCAGGCACTTTGAGTTCGTACTGCTGTTTTCATTGCCTTGATGTCTTTCTCTTTGTGGTTACCATATGTAGTGTCTTCGGTTAGCCACTAATGACAGGACATGTGTGCTGAACATGTGTGAACACACATGTTCGTCATACATCAGCTAAAGGCTTCAAACAAACTTGGATTTTTCTTCATTTTTTCTTTGCTGCTTTATTTGAGATTTAATTATTACTTTCCTTGCCCTATTACCATAGGTAAGGAAAGCATTGCTTTCCAAAAAAATTCAAGGTACCCTAATTTCAAGTTTTGTATACGTTTCAAGGTCCCCTGAGTACAAACCCTGAGTACAAAAACTTGATTTTTGGGTGTTGGTCTGTGTGTGTGTGTGTGTGTGTGTGTGTGTGTGTGGTGTGTGTGTGTGTGTGTGCGTGTGTGGTTTTCTCGAAAACGGTTCTAACGATTTTCTTCAAATTTATACCCTAGATAGCTATTTATAAGCCCTATCAACTGACATGAGTCTCATTTCTGGGAAAATTGCATGAGCTCCGTAATATTATTGAGAAAAATGGCGGATAATTACTAAAGAACCATGTTTTCCACGATTTTCTCAAAAATGACTTGACCGATTTTTTTCAAATTCATACCCTGTGTAATTATATATCAGCTCCCTGATATATAGTTATATATTATCTCCTCCCTGAGAAACTAACAGGGGGTCCACCCCATCCTTGAGAAATTTACTTTGTAACCTCCTTCTCGTGCTTGAGGTAGGTGGGTAGAGCAGTTTATTCAAAAGAACACACGTCGATATTTTATTTGTAGAACAGCTGTTTTGACAACTTTTAAAAAATCCTCAAATTTCATTATTCAAACAAAGGGAAATGTACTCTGAAAACAATAACAATAGTATAATCGTAGTTTTAATAAAATTATTTAGCCGCCAATCGGCATAATGTTATTCCCCTAGATTATCCTCGTTTAAGAATGAGGCTTATAGATCAATGAGCAAGGAAAGTTGTGTGAGTGTACCACACCAGATTTTTTTTGTATTGTTATAATTTGTAATTTTCCAGTGGTAACAATTGTTATGGGTTGGTTTATTTCATGTTAGAAACTGTCGTCAAACAGCTCTTTTTCGTTCAAAGCCTTTTACTGATGACACAGCATGTGCGTTCACACATATTCAACACACTTATCCTGTCGTTAGTGGCCAAGGTGGATAGGTGGTTGTTAGTGACCACCCTTCGAGTACACCTGACCTGAAAGATTGGGAACTAATCACAAAGAAAAATATAAGAACACCAAGTCGATGTAAATGTGGAAACTTGACAGTCCGTGGAATAATAAACTAGATTTTTCATGTGATGTCAATCAAGATGTAAACTGAATAAGATAATTTACGAGCTTTGAGCTACAGCACAGCAATAATAGACTAGTAGTTCTGTGAACAGTAGACCTCGCGCTCAGTGTGTTACATTGACTTGTTGTTATGTTTTCTCAAAAATTAATAATATAATTCATCAATTAAAAATGTCTAGAAAAAATAATACTATGGTCCAGAGCTTTCTGTCCTATATCGTACCGTGACGTGTCGTCCCGGAATGTGAGTGTGAGCGCTGTTATCAGGACAACGTTGATTGAAAGATACATTTTTCAATATGTTCGATGTTTTTGAACGGGTAGTATTATAGTCAACTGTCTACTAATGTTAATGGAAAGATACATTATCAAGATGTTCGATGTTTTTGAACGGGTAGATTATAGTCCACTAGGCAGCTGATTTATGATGAATAATTCTATAGTCTGATTTTTACGGTAATATTGGCGTATGAAGGAGGCTCCTTTTTCCTTTCATATTATCCTTGAAATGCAAAGTTTCCAAAAACCTTGTATGTACGTCGACGCGAAATTTAAAAAGTAAAATAGCTGTCAAATTTCATGAAAATCTATTACCGCGTTTCGCCGTAAATGCGCAACATAAGAACATTTAAACATTAAGAGAAATGCCAAACCGTCGACTCTAATCTTAGACCTCACTTCGCTCGGTCAATTATTATTGACACTCAGACTGTGTCAGACTTTGTGGGAGATATTCGCAATATTCAATTGTAATAGCATATTTATTATACTTTGTGAATACAGATTTATTTAATTCGATTTAGAATTTCCCAGTCTATAGTGAACTATCAATAAATATTATGCTATCTTTGAATCAATAGGCAATTTTCTCCAAGGATAATGGAAATGGACATACATGTGTATTGTAACAGTATTGCAATGTATTTTTGCAGTATTGAGAGCGGAAGAAATTGAATAAAACCGGATAAGGCTATGAAATTAATGTCATAGAACTAACAGAGCAAAAAATTATGAAAGCTATAATCGTACTAACCTTTGTTTTCAGGCCGATTAAGGTTAGATTCGTTGTTAGAAACAGATTCAACGCCAGTGTCAGAGCTACACCCCACATCTCCCAAACTGCTTGCACTGTCAATCATAATTGGAGAAAATGTTAAATCAATTCAATTTAAATGAATAATTGTATTCAAATATTAAAAAACAATTAATGCATCACCCTAATTGATGTGATAATCAATCTAGACTAATAATTATTGCATTCAAATATGTGATAACAAGTAATCAGTTAACAAGCATTTAAATTAAAATTCGTTTTTTGAACCAATTTTAATGACACTTCAGTCAATTTTTTTAATAAAAGTTATTTAAATATAGTACTCACATGTGGAGCGCTTTTGTGGAGAGCTTTTATTCAAAAACTTGACTGTGGTGTCTTCAAAAACAGTTCAAAATCGAATTATTAACTAGCAGTTCGTCATAGTAAGAGAATAGATGAGTATATGGTCGTCCATTGGAACCGTTCACGTCAGTCTAGTTCAGTAGTAGGCTGGTTGCCAATTATTGAATTAACTACTTACTATCATAGTCACCAAAATTTTTCATAAACAATAATTATATTGAGATTTTGAAAACTGGATAAATAAATATCCACTAAATTAGATATTCATTATAAAAATCTTATCTTCAGATCCTATTTGTTAAGCAATCTTTGACCACAGATTCCTTTGAACATCACGACTATGATATCTTTTGTCTCGCATATCCCACAATGGAACATGCTCTTGAGCCAAACTTATCAACTTTTCATTGTCCATAGTTAAAACTTTATGAAACAGAACAAGTTCAAAAAACAAAAACAGACAAGTCTGTGAAACAATTTTGAGGTTAGAATAATGTTGTCTCAGCTCGACTTCGTCCTGATAGAGCCGGAAAATCCTATTCAATTCGGATCGAAAACTTGATCGGCCGGAGACGGCCGTGCACGGACCTGTTGCAATGGACGAGCATCTATAGCTTTCTTTGTTGGGTGATCGTTCGGACGAGTTCGGTAGTTTTCGGCAGATGCTAAATCGGTTCCCAGTGGACTGCCCACCGTACATTCTCACCCGGTCAGAACAGTAATAATAGACAGTAGTCAACAGTAATCGGCTTGAGCTAACTAAAAATCGGCTTGGAACATAAAGTACCTATACCATGGGATATATTCTTGTGATATATTTTCTGTATGGTATCACCATAAATGATACAGTATCACTACAAAATGATACAGTATCACCACACATGATACAGTATCATCTCAACTTGATACACAAAACCATGATTTGATACAAAACTTCCATTTTTTCAATGGATTCTACATTACAAACCATGGGATATATTCTTGTTCTATCTTTTTTCTATGGTATCACCATAAATGATAAAGTATCACATCACTACAAAATGATACAGTATCAACAAAATTTGATACACAGCACCATGATTTGATACAAAACGTTGCAAACTGTGAATGAATTCTACAAACCATAGGATATCTTTTTGTGCTATCTTTTCTGTATATCACCACACATGATACAGTATCAACACAATATGATACACAACACCATAATTTGATACAAAACTTTTCAAACTTTGGATGTATTCAACCCATGAGATATCTTCTTGTGCTATATTTTCTCTACGTTGGAAAATCGTCACTGCTGAAAGTAAGTAAGAAGTAAAGTGAGAAGTGTTTTCACTTCAAAAGTGTTTTCAATTCAAAATTTTGTAACGTGAAGAGAATAGAAATTAATTTAGTTACTGTTAAGCTGCGTTAACAAAATGTTAATAACTTAATCCTTATAGATTCTATTAGATTGAACGGAACTTGACAAACACATATGTTCATCATGTGTATGATAAGTTATGTTCAATCTAATAGAATCTAAAAGGATTAAGTTATTGTTTATAACTTTGGTGTAGACGCAGCAAAATATATATTCTTATTCATAATATCATTTCTTGTTCACGATTTATAAATAAACATTCAGATTGATTCTACCATAGCCCCCTCTAATACAAGGCCCCGGCCTACGATATTGCAACGTCGCAGTGTAGGCCTAGAATCTAATATATGATTGTTGAAAAATATTTTAGAAAATACCAGCTGATCTTTTTCACCAATCATGTATTAGATTCTAGGCCTACGCTGTGACGTTGCAATATCGTAGGCCGGGGCCTTGTATTAGAGGTGGCTATGATTCTACCGTTCACAATGAACACATCATCTCTTTATTACTAGTAACAAGCAACTAATCGAAACTAATATTTACCTAGGAGACGAGACTGGTTCCTCTTTTTTCCTCAGGAAGAATATTTTCTCGGCGGTTGGATTAGGCCATGATAGGATGCCTTTCTTGTCAACACAGCACAGAGACTAGAACAGAAAATACTCAATTTCAAAACATGTTTATCATCAAGAATGATCATTGAATTTTTTAGAGTAGTATTGTGGTAGTAAAAAAGGAAAAATTCAACAGCATGTACAGAGTGGTGCAGAGGAAACAAATCTTCAAAGAGGTACTTTGATTTTTAATTTTTATTAAGGTGGAAAAATAAGATTTTCAATTTTGCCACTAAGGAGGTGCAGGGGAAACGCATGTTTTTCGAACCGTTAGTACTTGGCGACGGGAGGGGGTATTGCCCTGGAACGAATGTTGGCAGACGGCCCATACTATGCCATTTCAGTTGCTATGAGCGTTGGAACGTACAACATCGTGTGTTCGCTATCGAGCAGTTTTTAGAAACAATTAATCTGTAGTCACATTGCAACGCTTTTCCGTCAATATTTTAGAGTTGGGCGTCGAGGTGCAATGCCCGATCGAAATACTGTACTCCGATGGGTTGCAGTGTTTAGGAGTACTACTTCTGAGATGAAAAACAAAAGCACCTGGTCTTTCCCGTTCAGTTCGTACCATAAACCAGTTATAGAATAGACACGGCCCATTGTATATTCATACTGAAAGTCGATGAAGCCAACATCTACTGCCATATCACCATATCGTGACGTCAGCATCGGATAGAAAACTTCTGCAGAGTTTGTTTACATTGATTTCTATTTCAGCGGGAATTTACCATTTTCATAAATAATAATTTACTTCCATCTGAAATAGACACAATCAGCTATGAAAAACAATGTAAACAAACTCTGCAGAAAAGTTTTCTATCCGATGCTGACGTCACGATATGGTGATATGGCAATAGATGTTGGCTTCAGAGGCTAGACTTCCCAGCGAGTCTATTCTATAACTGGTCTAAGGTTCGTACTCCTGAAAATGTAGACCAAGTCAGTGTCGTATAGTCCTGAGACCATGTCGTCTAGTCGATCTTCTACGACTAGTAACAACTGCCGTTCTGACTCGGTCTACATTTTCCGGAGTACGAACTGAACGGGAAAGACCAGGTGGTTTGTTTTTCATCTCAGAACCAGTACTTCTAAAACACTGCAACCCATCGGAGTACAGTACTCCAATCGGGCATTACACCTCGACACCCAACTCTAAATGAGCTATCTGCTTGTTCGTGGATGATGGCAAGTGCGTTGGTGAATAATTGATGAGATGATCAAACGTCCATGCCATCGACAGGATTCGAACCCACGGAACAGGCCGTGCTAGCAAAACCGAAGTTTCTAACGCTTCTTACAACTAGACCAACCAGGCCGGCTCAATTCACTTAAAACTATCAGCATTGGTTTGAATGGGAAGCATTGATCTTATTCACAGAGGTGAAAAAAATGAAAAATGAAAATGAAAAATGAAAAAATTCTTTATTAGGCGGAGTTAGGACTTTTGAGTCCTCTCTACCACTCAAACCTCAGACGTGCGTACAGACGTGAGCGCCACGAACACGCGCATTTCACTTTTCATCAGCTGATGCTATGATTATGTTATCTACAATAAAGATATGTTATCTAAAGGTCTAGAATGGGTTGCCACTTGCCAGTCAATAAAAAAAATCTGGTGTGGCGCACTCACATAATTTTCCTTGCCGTTATGAAAATTGATCACCTGACGCTAGTGTTCCCGCGCATATCAAATCTACTATTCAAAGATCCAAGCCAGCTGGTGACAGGACAATAACGTTGGAGACACACGAAGTCTGCTATCTCTTCATAGTGAATGATTTAATAGAATCAACAGTTGCTAACCGTTTGCAATTGAATAATCACATTTTCTCGAATTCCGAGCTTATTTTTAAATTTTAGGTGAAAATGTTACAAAACATTAATTGTAGAGATTTCCATGCTGAATCTTTTCCACTTGGAATTTTTTGTTTAAATTGTATCAGAAGCCTGATAATTGGGAATCTAAAATCAAAATTTGCATAGATAGGGCGGAGCTACTGGAATTTTTACAGATATGGGACTTGTGACAGTTGATAGAGCTTATCAATGACTTTTCTAGGTATGAATTTGATCAAAATCGTTGGAACCGTTTTCGAGAAAATCGCGAAAACCCCTGTTTTTGACAACATTTTCGCCATTTTAGCCGCCATCTTGAATTGCATTTGATCGAACATGTTCGTGTAGGATCCTTATAGTGTAAGGTCATTAAGTTCCAAATTTCAAGTCATAATTATAACTAATTATTAACAAAATAGTTCATCTCAATTATGAAAATTCATTATGAAATTATTGAGAAATAAAATTTCTTGCTTAATAGAATATAATAATTGATTATTTTAAACGAGAATGATCTGTTAATATTATCTGCATCAATAAACCTACATCAGCTACTGTCTTTAGAAGGCATTGATTGACAAGACAGAGGATCGGCATACGGTAGTTTTTCTTCTATTTTCCTCCACTGCCATTATAACGTGGACCTCACTATAAATCAACACTGTGTTCAACTACTATTTCATAGTTATAGGAGGAAGATAGGAGTAGCTGATACAGGTTTATTGATGTAGGTAATATTATTAAGATAAGATAAGATAAGATTCTTTATTTCGCAACCAATTTACAACAACAGTACAGCGCACAAAACTAAAAAAAGATAGCAAATAAGAATAATAAAACAATACTTAAGACAACTTTTTAACCGAATAAATATGAAATTTGCTGATAATACTAATTGTATTAATTCTCATTATAGGATGATGAAATGTAATCTAGCACAGCTACACTGTTTTACTAAAATACACCATAATTAATGCACGAAAATAAAATACTGCATGCAAAGACCTTGATGACAAGGTCACGTTCGCATTGCAGGAGCATCACTGAACAGAACTAAAGGACAGTTCAAAACAAGCAAAACTTAACTTAATAAATAACTGTTCATTCCAGTTTAAAATAATCAATTATGATTTATTTATTTATTTAGCAAGAAAGAAATATTTTTCTATGATTTCATAATGGATTTTCATAATTAAGATGAAATATTTTGTTAATTAACTAGTTAATTAAATAGTTATAGGAGGAAGATAGGAGAGCAGGGTTGCCGATCCACCGTCTTGTCAATGCCTTCTATAGACAGTAGCTGATACAGGTTTATTGATGTAATATTATTAACTGTTCATTCCAGTTTAAGATAATCAATTATGATTTATTAAGCAAGAAATAAATATTTTTATATGATTTCATAATGGATTTTCATAATTAAGATGAAATATTTTGATAATTAACTATTAATTCTACATTGTTGAAAGACCTGGGCTCCAAGTCAGGGAGTTGCAGCAGACACGTGGCTAGTTTGATGAAATCACGTTTCAGTAGAAATAGTACAACGTCTTTTTCAATAGTCATGTCCCAAAGACTGCACATCTCCGTTTCAAACTCTTCCGACCTTTCAATTTTCTCTATGTTCTGATAACAAGGAAATTGTATACAAAATTGATGAATATTGTGAGAAAATTCATTAAAAATATTTGCATCAAAAGAATTTGTATCAAAACTAGAGCATGAAAAACGGAGAGGTCTTCTTCTTCTTTTTCTTTTCCCCTTCTGCCGCTACAGCGTAGGGGTCCCAGCCTCGGTCCACCTCTTCCGCACCTCCCGGTCCTCAGCCATTCTCCTCATTTCCCTCATGGAACTCCCTCTCTCGCGACCCACACTTTCAAAATAACTCTCCCAATTCATTCTCGTTCTACCTTTCCTTCTTTTTCCCTCTCTCCTGGCCTCCACCACTTGCTTTACGGAGAGGTCTACTGTATCAATTGAGATAGATTACTATAGTGAGGTCCACGTTATAATGGCAGTGGAGAAAAATAGGAGAAAAACGTTGCCGATCCTCTGTCTTGTCAACGCCTTGTTAATATTTTGTTAATTAATTATTAATTCTACATTGTTAAATAAAGTTCTAATTAAGATTAAATATTTTGTTAATTAATTATCAATTCTACATTGTTAAAAGCCGATCTAGCAACAGAGCAAAGCGAGAAAGAGATAGCACTATCCGCTTTGTTGTATGATAGACAATGATAGCAATACAATTGCTAATCTAATACTGTCATTATAACGTGGACCTCACTATAGGAGTGTTAGCAGGTAAAGGTGCGTACAGACTGTCGCTCTGCTCCGCAACCGAACGTCACTCCAGCAGAGCGATTGATGATCGACCGGCGAGCAACAGTGGTTCGACCGGGGAACGCGAGAAGATCTAACATCTTCCGTAACGTTCATGATGGGTGCGTGGGCGGAGCGACTGTGGTTCGATGGTGGTACGAGGGCGGTACGAGGGAGGAGCGTGCTCGGTGCGGGTTGGAAGCACGAATATGTGTACGCAGCTTAAGGTAGCTTACCGTGATAGATCCCAATGCATGCAGTATGTTGGAAGAGCGTGTGAGATTGTTGCCTCGACCCAGCAGCTCGTTGACAAAGTGATGTTTCAGTTCAGCCAGGTCCAGAACAGTCAGCGTACTCCTATCGATCTCGGTCTCATCAAACGGGTCGGCGTCTGGGTCTTTCTGACGTTTCTGCAAAATAAAAATTGCATCAAGATTCGTACAAGATCTTCACAGACACAAACCACTGACTAACGCACTGTTTCTAGGACACTGATCAAATCAATATTTAATAAATAAATAAAAAATTCAATTTTATTGTCAGCCAGCCAAAAAAGCACAAGACAAAGTCACACAAATAGAACATGAAATAGACAGTCTCACATTAAGAGACACATTGTTACTATTACATTGCTATTTACATTACATTTCCAAATATTACAAATAACAAAGACAATATTACAAAATTAAGCAGCTAGTTCATACGTGCTAACAATAAGAATTAAGGTATGCTGATTCTGCTCTTGTAAAATTCACTTAATTTATGAAAAGGATCTTTTGCCAGCCAATCGTGCACCTTTAATTTGAACAGTTTTAGGGGTGTTTGTTGGAGGTGTAGCGGTAACTTATTATACACCTTTTGCCCAACTGCTTCAAAACTGTTTAAAGATTTAGACAATCTTTGGTATTGAATATAGATCTGTCTATTGTTTCTGGTATAACAGAGTGAACAGTATTTCTTAATTGATAACGGTGCAGATTCTCCTTAGTGTATAACAAAACAGAATATATGTACTGATTTATTACTGTCAGATTTTATTATTTATGAATAAAGGCCTACAGAGTTCTAAATAAGGTGATTCCGTGATTATTCGCACGGCTTTTTTTTGTAGCAGGAGAATATCGTTAATGTGCGCTGAATTTCCCCATAGAAGAATACCATAAGACATGAGACTGTGAAAGAAAGAAAAGTATGCTGTCCGTAAATATAATTTTGGTACCGTATTAGCGAGGCTTCTCAGCAGTTAGATCACTCTACACAGCTTAGTGCTTACATAGGTGCTTAGTGCTTACCTAATCTTTAGGCATTACCATAGATAAACAATGGCGTAAGTAGATATCCCATGGTATAGGGCGTCCATGTCGCAACTTTTACTGTTAACTCAAGCAGATTACTGTCGACAACTGTCTATTGTTACTGTTTTGGCCGGGTGAGAGTGTAAGAACGGCACAATGAGAGACTACGAGCGTCACATAGCTTCACGGAAAAGAACTACGAGGACTATCGGCTTGAGATAACAGTAAAAGTTGCGACATAAACGCCTTATGCCATGGGATATCTACTTACGCTATTGTTTATATGTGGCATTACTCTATCTGACACTGATCAAATCGATATTTAATATTTAGGCATTACTCACACTAGGTCACTATAGCGAGGTCCACGTTATAATGGCAGTGGAGGAAGATAGGAGAACAACGTTGCCGATCCTCTGTCTTCTATAGACGAAGCTGATACAGGTATATTGATGTAATATTAACTGTTCATTTTCGTTTAAAAATATCAATTATATTTTATTAAGCAAGAAATTACATTTTTCAATAATTTCATAATGAATTTTCATGATTAAGATAAAATATATTTTTATCAATTCTACATGGTTAAAAGACGATCTGGCAACAGAGCAAATCGAGAAAGAGATAGCGCTATCTGCTTTGTTGAATGATAGACAAGGATAGCAATACCATTGCTAATTAAGGCTGATCGATACACCTTCTTAATTTTATTTAAATTGGATAATCTTTTTCAATATAATTGTTAAGATCATTCATTTTAAGAGTGAGAAAGGTGGCAACTAAAATTTTTAAGTGGTCTAATAAGCGAGTTATGGGTTGTTGAAGTGCTAAACTCTATTTTCTTTCCAGATCATTAACGGTTTAGAATTTGAAAACTTCTATTTAGTATTAGTATTATTTAGTATTAGAAAACTCCATTGGAGTTTTTTAATACATTCAGAATATCATTGGATTTGTTCTGATATGCGTTTTTTCGCAATTAAAATAAAAAATTATCTACGAAATTTATTTTGTAGATAATTTATAAAATTTACAAAAAAATGTTTTTACGAATTTACAAAAAAATGTTATTTTCTATTTATGAACTATATGGGGAATAAAATGTTTTAATTTGGAAAGATACATTTTTTGATTTTTGAAGAGAATTTCTAATAATATAGTCGAAACCGTTTATGATCTGGAAAGAAAACGGAATCTTGAAAGTTAGCACTTCAACAACTCATAACTCGCTTATTAGACCACTTAAAAATTTCAGTTGCCACTAACTTTTTCTCACTCTTATAATGATCTTCAATTATATTGAAAAAGATTATCCAATTTAGATAAAAATAGAAAGGTGTACCAAACAGCCTTGATTAGCAATGGTATTGCTATCCTTGTCTATCATTCAACAAAGCAGATAGCGCTATCTCTTTCTCGCTTTGCTTTGTTTCCAGATCGTCTTTTAACCATGTGGAATTAATAACAATATATTTCATCTTAATCATGGAAATTCATTTTGAAATTATTGAAAAATGTAATTTCTTGCATAATAAAATATGATTGATAATTTTAAACGAGAATGAACAGTTAATATTACATCAATAAAACTGTATCAACTACCGTCTATAGAAGGCATTGACAAGACTTTCGGCAACTCTTTTCTCCTATCTTTCTCCACTGCCATAATAACGTGGACCTCACTATAGCAACATTTGAGCTGTTGTATAAATTAGAATTGGAACCGTTTTGGGGTTTAGCCTGTGGTACTTTCCTAGGAGTTGTGTGATTCTGAATGATTTAATCAATGGATGAAAAGGGCAATATAAAATTAATAGATAAATATTAATTCCTCACCTTGGCAGCATAGTGCGTGTCAGTCTGTAACAGCGCCGAGATGCGAGCGTTGCCGTAAGCCATAAGCAGCAGCCATGTTGATGGGAAGACAAGTGGAAGGAGGGGAAGTGTCACTGCTATGGGCAGTGTTACCAAACCCTCCCACCACCCCCCACTGCCCACAGAGTCCAACAGGTGCAAGTGACGAAGTACGCCTATGCCCACGATGCACACCTGTCGATTTAATTCAAAAACTAAATTATTTCAATACTTTAATATAGTTTAAATATATTTTATTGACAAGGGGAAGGAGGGGAAGTGTGACTGCTATGGGCAGTGTCACCAACCCCTCCCACCACCCACCACTGCCCACAGAGTCCAACAGGTGCAAGTGACGAAGTGCCCACGATGCATACCTGTCGATTTAAATCACAAACTAAATTAAATCATTTCAATACTTGAACAGCTCCTATAATGTAGGTACAGGGTGGTCAAAAATAAATAACTGGGTTTCAACATGTTATAATGTTTACTAGACTACATGAATTATTTGGCTACAATTGTATGAATTACTATAGTGAGGTCCACGTTATAATGACAGTATTTGTTCAACTTTGGTTTTGCTATTCTTGTCTATCATTCAACAAAGCCGGTGGTACTATCCTTTTCTAGGTCCACAACGATGCCAATTATGTTTTTGACGGTGTAGAAATATAATTAATTAATGCAGAGAATCGGCATCGCTATTCTCCTATCTTTATCCACTGCCATTATAAAGTGGACCTCACTATAGGCTACAGAAAACTTACAACCAAGTCATATATCAAATGAAAAAGGAATTCAGTTTTGTATTTTGACATCGGTGCTAATTATTGAGCATTTTTAAGCATTTTTTGTGCCATATCTTGGCAGAAAATATAGGTCCTTTCTTTTTCGTTAAAGCAACTGTAACTGGCATTTCTTATCTTGATACTTTAAACCCTCAACTGACAAAGAATGTACCAGAAAACTTCATCTTACTGGCATAACTGATTGTTCGTAAGGAACTAAATGACAAAGCTTGTTTCCCATGGCCTCCACGGTCACCTGACATAACAGAATTATCTTTGAGAGTTTATTAGGGACCGTGTGTCAACGTCAGTAGACTGTCTACTAACGTTGACCGTGTGTATATGCCTCCACTGCAGCCGACCGTCCCGAATTGAAAAAAATCTGCTGTGGCGCACTCACAAAACTTTCCTTGCCGTTATAAAAATTGATCAACTGACGCTAGTGTTCCCGCGCATATCAAGTCTACTATTCCAAGATCTGAGCAAGCTGGTGACAGGACAATAACGCTGGAGACACACAATGTGTGCTATCTCTTCATAGTGAATGATTTAATAGAATCAACAGTTGCCAACAGTTTGCAATTGAATAATCACATTTTCTCGAATTTCGAGCTTATTTTCAATTTTAGGTGAAAATGTTACAAAACATTAATTGTAGAGATTTTTATGCTCAATCTTTTCAACTTGATTTTTTTTGTTTGTTTATATAGTATCTGAAGCCTGATAATTGGGAATCTAAAATCAAACTTTGCATAGATGAGGTTGAGCTCCTGAAATTTTTACAGATATGGGACTTGTGGCAGTTGATAGAGCTTATCAATGACTATTTCAGATATAAATTTGATCAAAATCGTTGGAGCCGTTTTTGAGAAAATCGCGAAAAACCCTGTTTTTGACAACATTTTCGCCATTGAATTGCATTTGATCGAAATTGTTCGTGTCGGATGTCGGATCCTTATAGGGGAAGGACCTTAAGTTCCAAATTTCAAGTGATTCCGTTAATTGGGAGATGAGATAAAAACCATTTTTTTGGACTCAAGGGACCTTGAAACGTATAGAAATTTAGAAATTGGGGTACCTTAATTTTTTTCGGAAAGCAATACTTTCCTTAACTAAGGTAATAGGGCAAGGAAAGTAAAAAAAGAATTAAAACAGCTGTTTTAGCAATTAAATTCATCAAAATTATTGGAAAGAACTCACATATAGTTTTGACGTGTACCGAGATACGAATGGTACTCATATTAAACACTTGAAGGCTATTATGTAGAACATTTTGAGTTTATTTTTAATTTGATATATGACTCGAGACTGTAATTTTGAAATAATTAATGCTATAACATATTGAAACACCGTCATTCATTTTAAAAAATCTGGTAGGGAAAAATTCTAGAGAAAATCTTAAAATTCAATATGATTATAGTCAGGTTGGCCTATGCCTGTTGTCGCCTCCCTTATCGTATAATATGATTTGTGATTTTTAATGAATTACATAGAAAAATGAATGTATGAATGAAGCCCACCAGGACAGAAAGCAGCATCATGTGCTGAATGCATGAATGAATGAGCCAGATGAATGAATAAATAAACAGAATGAATGCCAATAGCCAAGGCAAAAGGCACAATAATGTGCTGAATTAATTGTACAACCAAAATACGACAGACGCTGTCATGTTAGGTCGGAGGTCGATGATAATTTTGACTAAGTATTGAATGAATAAACTAATAAATTATTGAATGAACAGAATGAATGCAACTGACCAAGACAAAAGGCAGAATCATGTGCTGAATGAATTGAACCACCAGCATCCGACACGCGCTGTGATGGTAGGTCGGAGGTCGTTGGTAATGCTCACTCAGCATTTGTTGCAGATTGGCTGAGAACGGCGTCTCCTGAACTATGTACTCCTTGCTCGCCAGGGGTTGCCGAAGTGAGGGACCACCCTTGCAAGTGCCTGGGGTGCCACTCTGGGAGGAACCGCCCCCTGGAACCGGGGAGTACACTTCGCCCGCCCGCAGTTCTCCGCCTGTGCCTGAGGTGTCCTGAAATTCAATTAAATTTCAAGGATTAAATTAGATCTCATTAAATAAAGTTTCAATAATTGAAAATTGGATATCATAGCACAGAATGGAAAGTCGGCTAGTATCCTGACGCCAAAATCCGCCATCTTGAAAGAAAGTTCAGCATTGCGATAGTAGTAGAGATAGGAATTTCGGATCACTTTACTAATCCGGATCAATCGGTGTCGTTCACTGCCGCGACCCGTTCAAAAGACCCGGATAGCGGAAATTTTCATTTCTAACATGATGGCGCAGTCACGTGACGTGGTCTTGGTGCACTCAAGTCTTGGCGTCATGTAAAATACATTGTTTGGATTGATACTCTCCATTCTATATGTATTCTGTGATCGTAGAATGAAGTTTCAAGAAAGAAATTAGATCCCATTCAATAAAATTGCAAGAATAAATAAGATCACATTCAATAGAATATCAAGAATTAAATTTGTTTCATTTCAACTACAGATATTATGGTTTATGAGATGTAGTGATATTTTATCCATAATGAAACACTGGAATGTTGTCTAGAAATACAGAGTGACACAGAATAACGGAAACTTTTTAAAACGCCATTAAACATTAGTGGGAAGGGCAAAAATGATTTTATTCAAACTAATGTAAAGTTCAAGACTTGTCATTTGAGAATTATTAATAACATCTATCACTTTTTGACAATTACTTCTTCAAGATGGCTTCCTCCTGAACGAATACACTCTTGAAATCCGTGTTGACGATTCCTCATTGATCGCTGCAACATCTGCGTTTCCTGGTCCCATGAGCTGTCCACATGCGATTTTCTGTTTGTTGAGCTATCTCAAATCAAACGTTTTTACAGCTTGACCAATAACTGTGGTTGAATCATAACAGACAATTCAAAATTGAATTAACAATATCCCAGCTAAATAATAATAATATCGTGTGACCTGGCTGTCTCAGGTCTGGTGTCAGAGTTTTCAGGTTGTAACTGATCAATTTCAGGGCCTCTGACATGACCTAACGACTGCTTTTTAGGCAGCCGGGACCAACGGCTTAACGTGTCCATCCGAAACACGGGAGTGGCCCGAGATAAAATATCTTGCCCGGGCTGGGATTCGAACCCGGGCCTTTGGATTACAAAGCCAGCATCTAATCCACTCGACTACGGCCACTCCTAAACCCCAGCTGAATTGTTATTTGCTGAAATAATATTTGAAATAATGAATAATTAATAATATTCAAAATGTATAATTTAATGAGTTCTCATTTTTATTTATTTGAAAATCAGAAAAAATATAGATAGAACAAATTCGCATTCAAAATACACGCCAACAATGTCAACAGATCATTGAGATGGCTGCAAGATAATACGCAAATTATTGAGAGTACGGAAAGTAATACTTTACGCACTAGAGCGGAAAAGTGATTCTTTGCGTTCTGTAATCAGTGCAGGAATGGTCACTTTTCAAGGTAACTGTAGGAAAACATAATTCCCAGGAACTCTAATTAGTCTATTCTAATTCGGTCCGGCAGATCGATCATGAATAATCCCATTCGAAATTATGATAATCATATTTTCACTGTGCACTAATATTGAAAATCATGTTTTTGGACTCAGGGGACCTTGAAACGTATAGAAAACTTGAAATTAGGGTACCTTAATTTTTTTTTTTGGAAAGCAATACTTTCCTTACCTATGGTAATAGGGCAAGGAAAGTAATAAGTAAGAATGCAGCATTTAGGTGTGTTCCGAACTGACCACAATAACAGGCGCACAGTGGCCGGGCGCCGCTTGTCCAGGTCTGATTAGCACGAGGTCTCCCTCCACTAGCAGGGCCCAGGGCAGGTTGACGAGTGCTCCATCCCTGTAGGTCCACTGCAGGGTGATGCAAGGGGAGTAGGGTGAACACACATGAGGGTAGTTGTCTGGTAGCCAGTGACAGGTGGACGCTGCGTCTGCAGGGAGAGACAAAGAAAAATATAAGTTTTTAGTTAGTTTTAGAAAGTTTTCCATATTGGTTTTTCGTTCAATAATGATTATTAATTCATTAGCATTTGAATAATTGCAACATCTCAGTAATTTTCATCTGTTGACTGGCTGGCCGCTATATGGCTTCATATGAAATGAGCGCTGCTATCCGGAGATTTTCAGTTTGGTGTAAGGGTAAGCATTCCTGACCGGCAATAAGGAGATACTGGGTTTGATTCCCGGGCTGACAAATAATTTTTGAATAGTAGCGCTCATCGAATTTCCATCTAGCTGTTCACCCTGAATATGGTATAACTTACAATACAATAGTGCCGTTTTTCTAGGATGTATGTGGAAATTCTAGAGGGAGAATTAATGTAACTCGGAAAATATTCTGTTTTCGGGTCAATAATGAGATGTTACATGTACCATTTTTTATTTTTATGTAAATACAAAATACTTATACGTGTGAAGAAACTTATGCATTGGAATTATGTAACCGTCAAAGATGAAATAAGAAATCTCAGATTGGAATGAGAGGAACAATGTGGAAATGGGAATACAGTTGAACCTCTATATAACAAAGTCGATTATCTCGAGAAAAAATTCGCTGCCGAGAGGTATTCGTTATTGAGAGGTTCTGTCAAGAAAACTGCCACGATCCTATGGATCTTATAATATCGTATCACGGCAGTGAATAAATGAATATGGTACATGAAACATATCATCGCGAACGATGGTAGGTAGTACCTATTAGGCCAATATTAATATAGAAATTTGAAAATTCATGCTGCCGATAAAAAACATTTTTTTTTTAATATTTGTAGAACATAATAAGTAAGTAAACTCACCAATTTATTTCCAGAAAACTTGATTTGTACTATTAGTAGAGTTTAATCAAAGTACATAATTCTGTAGCAATATTTTTCAACTTTTTACACTACTATTAGATGGAACGCAAAATACGGTTATTTTCTCAATATCTTCACTATAATAACTCAAATTTCCTATTTTTTTGTTTTATATTTGAAAAGAGAGTAATATCGGTTGAATTTTGCATTTGAATAAAACATCATTTTTGATAAATGACTCACATTTATTCAAACAGTCGGACATGTCTGGTACACTATTTTTCAGTTTTAATCCTTGCCTGATTAAAAGCCTCTAGAACTTCTTGATCTGACGAATTCTTCTCCTCAGGTTCGTCACAGTCATCATCATCATCATAGTCAGTTCAAAGAATTGTAATGTGTGACAAAAGCAAGAATGGGAAAAAAGTCCAGTCGTTTACCTGCCTGGTCTACAATAATGAACCCATCGACAAAGACAAAAGATTGATTGATTGAGTACTTTATTTATGTAGATTACAATATATACTGGCTTATACACTTATATACAATAGCTTACAATACAGCAAAATTATAGATGAATTTACATAATATAGACTAAGAAAATAATTATTGAACTGTATATGATATGAAAAAGCAATTTGTAATATAATAACTATAGATAATAATTATATTGTTATGCATCTACATAAATTGGCGGAGCTTTGGACATATCAATGTCCATTCTTCGGAAAGAATATTAAAAATATCCTCCCCACTAACTCTCTACCAAATGAGAGAGAAGAATGGCGAAATTCGTTGTCTAAAATTAGAAGATTTCATTAAGTGGAGGTTCGACTGTATTTTGAATGTATTCCTATTTAAATGAATTGGCAATTGAAAAACTAAGGGATATTGGGGACGAGAAAATAAGAAATTATAATTCAAGAACAGAATATGAAGCGTCATGAAAATTGGTCATTGGTTTGTGAGAGACTGTTCAACTAGAACATTTTATTAATTTATTGAATTTTCACAAAATAAGAATGCGGAGATTGGAAGAAAGTAACTTGTACTATTTCTCTCCCAAATTCTGATGCCATAAACATTATAAGCTTCTCTCATCCTACTAACCTTCTTTATAGTCTTCGGGGTGATTTGCAGCATTTATTTAGGATTTTCGTTAAATAATAATTATATATTAATTAGCATTTGAATAAATGCATTCTCTATTTAATTCCATCTGTAAACTGGTTGGCCGCTATGGCTTCGTATAAAATGAGCGCTGCTATCCAGAGATTGTCAGTTTGGTGTAAGGGTAAGCATTCCTGACTGGCAATTGGGAGGTACCGGGTTCGATTCCCGGGCTGGCCACTAATTTTTGGATAGTAGTTCTCATCGAATTTCCATCCAGCTGTTAACCCTTTTGTCAATGTCTGCAGTAGCAGAAGTCTTCGGGGTGATTTGCAGCATTTATTTAGGATTTTCGTTAAATAATAATTATATTACTAACCTTCAATATACTTGATTAGTTCGTTGACCCTCTGCGAAACCTCTATAGTACAAAGATAGCGATCCCACAGCACGAAACCAAAGGTGAATGCAACCAGTAACAGAATCGCCACACCTTGAAGTCCCAAGTAATGAAACCTGCAAAAATGAGTAGAAATTGAATTGAAAACTCAAATAATTTAAATAAATATGTATTTGAAATCCCTGCTGATTTTGTAAATGTGTGAATAAATATATAGAATTTGATTGTGTTCAACATCTCTGTTGATACATTTCATGTATTTTGGTGGATAAATTGAAATTGTGAAAAATAATGCACATCGCCAATTTTGAAGCATCACATTTGAATCTATGTACATAGAATCATTATAAAAATTTGATATTTTCAAATCAAGGAAGTCTGCAAGTGTAGTAAAAAATTTAGTATTATAATAATCATCGTATTTGTAGTATAAAACAAGTTTATACTTTATTTATACTAGAATAGGGCATCTACAAACTGGGCGCTCAGCGGCCGGCTGCCAGAATTAGACCCTTGGAAAATGTGGGAAATTTATCATGGAAAATGTAGTCATAGAGAAAATATAGCATAAGGAGAAATTTCCATGGTGTAAGTAGTTTTTGTTCTAAACTTCAAGCCGATTTCGTTAACTCAAGCCGATTACTGTCTACTACTGTCTATCATTACTGTTTTGGCCGGGTGAAAGCTTAAGAACGGCACAGTATGAGAGAATACCAGCTTCACATAGCTTCACGGAGAATAACAACTAGGACTATCGCCATGAGCATGAAAAAGGATAGCATAAGAGATAGGGCGTTTGTGTTCCAATGTTTAATGTTAACTCAAGCTGATAGACCAAGTAGTTGTTTTTCTTGGAGCTATGTGATGCTGGCAGTCTCTCATACTGTGCCGTTCTTACACTCTCACCCCAACAAAACAGTAATAATAGACAGTAGTAGACAGTAATCGGCTTGAGGTAACAAGAAATCGGCTTGAAACTTGGAAAATAAACTGTACCATGTGATGACTTCTTGTGCTATATTTTTTTCTCTATGGTATCACCATAAATGATACAGTATCACTACACATGATACAGTATCAGTACAAAATGATACAGTATCACCACACATGATACAGTATCATCACAATACGATACAAATCACTAGAAATCGGCTTGAAATTTGGAACATAAACTACCTATTCCATGTGATGTCTTCTTATGCTATCTTTTTTCTATGATGTAGATCAAACTCGATTTATTAAAATAACTATATTATTTTTCATCCAGTGACCTTTTGTGAAAGGGGTATAAATAGATTTGTCAAATCGCTACCATTTTTTTGTTATTTCCAAATTATCTTTTTAAAATGTATAAATTCAGGGCTACTTTCTTGTATAGGTATATAGAATTTTTATATTGTATATATTGTATTTTTATTCGATTATTTTATTAATTTCAAAGGGTACTATAATTTTATTTTATATTTAATCAAACTATATTGATTTTTCAATGACCGAGATATTTTTCAAACTTTTAATGGAGGTCAAAAAAATTTTGTTTCTATTTTCTGTTTTTACCTGGAATTCTCACTTTCGATTAACGATACTACGATCATCAAAAGTGCTTCAAGGATTAGAATAGATAAGGAAGTCCAGCAGAGTAAAGAGTCGTTGCTTGAGTGATGGAGGACATTCCAGATAAATGAAAACTTAGAACACCTGCGAATAAAAGTAATTATAATTATTATAAATAGCAGACAAATTCATACATAAGATAATACCAGAGTTGCATTGATAATTGTTATTTATTTATTATTAATAAATATATTTTTTTTTTATTCTTTATTGATTCATAAAATAAGTACATAATCATCAAAATGATAGGGAGAGAAAAAAATAAAGTAACCTTGCGCTATTCCTCTCCCAAATTTAGATAAGGTTACACATAGTCCGAAAGGTTGAGTCTTGTAGTTGTTCACTTCACAAAATTTTCAGTCCTTAATAATTTTCACAAAGTAGATTTTTAAATTTAGATGCTTCAACACCAAACATAGAAGAAATATTTCAAATCATCATCACTAACATAGGAAATATTCACATATTAAAGAAAGAAGATTAGGCCTATATATTTTTCATCTATTACCGACATTTTGCATACGATTGAAACAGCTTCTCGGTAAATTATATCGGTAAAAAGATTGAGTAGCCTAACTCATCTGTAAATATACTTGATAACCTTTCGATAAAATATTTCCACCATTCAACCATTGACAGAGTTAAACCATTACACTATCATAATAGGTGACTACAGAGCTTTGTAAACATGATAAAGGACTATGAGAGTTGAGAGAATTATGCGGTAAACAAAGATAAGTTGTTATCAATGCAGATCCATGCTTTCACAAGCAAAGGTTGGCTGGTTTCAACAATTAGCCCACTATGAGAGGATGAACTTGCAGCTTTCACTTAAAATGTGGAATTTCAACATAGATCTACTCAACTATTATTGACAATTTGAAATTTCTAAAAATGAATTTGGTACCAAACTAATCTGCCTTTGTAAACTAAAAAATTGCAGAGCCGGGTTTTTTTTACCAAGCTACCGATACAATCTTACAACTTTGTTAGTAAGATTAATGTGTTGAAAATAAAATATTCTTACCTTCTCCTGGTTTCTTCATGCTCATTCAGTATTTTTGAAATTCCACTGCTTAGTTTTAGCAGGGCCTCTTGTGTTGAGAGACCTTTATTTTCTTTGTCTTTATCATCATTTTTTCTTGGACCCATCCTATTGAAGTTTGACTTGACCAAACTAAAAAAACATACAAGAATAGTATACAAAAATATATACATAAAGACAATATTTTATGGTAACCTGTAGAATAGACGCTAGAAAAGGATATACTTCATATGTCAACCTAAATAAATAGCAGGCATAAATCGTACATGGAATATAAATAATGGCTTGATAATGACATTAGTAGCCGAAACATGTCGTGACAAAATAGTTTAAAAGGATACTCAGATTTATATTTTTATTTATATTAAAAGTGGCCATAAAGAAAACAGAAAATTGTACATAGAAATACTTAATAAAACAATTCAATGAGGAAATGATCATGCAGGGACATGTGCAAAAATTTGATTTCAAAATACAAACAATCCTGAACAAACAACGTAGCGTCCCTCTACTACGTCGAAATTGCAATCAAAACAACCCTCTCAACAAGTTACTGCTAGAAAATAACAAATACTAGCAGAGCTTATTCATTTTTACTGAATAAATAGTATTAACTAAGTTAAAATAAACAGAAAAATACCTTCAATTGACGGTAAATTTGAAAACTGTCCAACGTACGAATGCTATGTGCTAGCTCATCACGGTTCCATTTTGAAATTTGTCCTGTAGAGGCATCATGAAGGTGGAAGGTCTTCTACAAAAGAAAAAGAATGTATTTTGTATACAAAACCTCCACTGTCAGAGAAGCACTGGGGTTCTCAGAAAAATTCTGTATTCAAATGCTGAGGATGATGATGATGGTCAATCTAGCAGAAGATAATAGGCAAGGTTTTGGTCAGCTGTACAACAGCTGCTGTGCTGAAGCCTTCTTGATCACATGTTTGGAGAAACGGCAACGAAAACATAACCTAAAAATATTTAAACCAATAAACACAACTTAGATTTGTTACAAATTGCGTCAACTCATAAAATGTGTTATAGTTTTTGTAGTTATTACTATCAAGCTTTTTATAAGAACTTCTAGAATTTAATCAGAGCAAGAATTTGACGAAATTTTATGAAGCAAGCCACTGACAATGTCAACAAACACTGTATCACCTAGAAAGTAAGTAGATTTCTTTCGTTTTTCTTGCATTATATTTTTCACAATTAGACTATATTCCTCATTATTTTAAATAATCGAGAGAATATGTATTATGTGGGACAAGCTAAGTTCATAAGCACAGTATAAAATAAGTAGGGTAACGTATGCTGAGAGAAACGATGTTAAAAATTAAATGTACAGATAAATCGCGACGAGATAACTTCTGAATTACATTGAGTAACAAGCAGTCAATAGATCAGTCAATAGATAGTTGAGCTGTCTGGCCATCCACTTTGCAATATGACCATTTGTGGATGCTCGGCTGGCCACTCGTCTTCGTTTGGCTGGCCTTTGCTCGACAAACATCGGAGCACTAGTAAGCAAAGGCGAGTGATGTCAAGCAAAGGCCAGTGAAGGTGAGCGTTGGAAACCAAAGGCCAATGTAGGCGAGCTATGGCAAGTATAGGCCAGTAAAGGCAAGCGATGGCAAGTAAAGGTCAGTGTAGGCAAACCACCAAAGGTCGAGAGCTGGCAAACCACCCATCTACACTCTCTCGCTCGTCGTCATTTGCACGCATTGGACGAGAGTGTGGATGAGGCATTAGTTCAATGACAAGCATTAGTGGTACAGTATGAGCAACACTAGACCAGTTTTATTCTTGGTTTTTTAATGTGCTAGTAGATTGTTTCACTAGTATTGTTTTCCATAGATTTTCTACTTGTATTCATCAACCACGCTACTAGTTTCTTTTGGCACAAAGGCCCTAGCTATCATTATAAACAATGATAACACATAGCCTTCATATCGTACGTATAGCAACCTGTAATATTAGTATACATATATTAACAATTCTATCTGTAAAATATTGTAAACATGACTTCAAAACCTATATGTTTCGTCCTAAACCTTCAGGTAACGTCACTGTTGGCTGGCCACAAGCGGTCACTCTTCCGTAGTGTGTTCCGAGCACCTGTTACTTACCTCAATGGATAGATTGAACTCAAACATTGAATAATTTATTCTATTATTCTTCTTACAACTTCTTTTCAGCGAAACGAACAATGAAGGAGGAGGTGACGAAAAGGAAATAGATGAAGGAGGAGGAGGAGAAGGAGAAGACGAAAAGGAAATGGATGATGGAGAAGGAGAAGTAAAAAGCCAGGTGCAAAATGTATCGACCGATTACTGCAACCCTCAGTTACCCGAAGACATTACTGAGGATGTCGGTGATAAGTTGAGAGGAGATGCAATTGGTGACACTCTGTATAGCGAACGATTTGTGTTACTTGTTCTCATGAAACTTATCAAGGTAAGATTCATACTTCATTAAAGGAATTATAATTCACGTTAAGCCGTCGGCCCGGTTGCCTAAAAAGCATTCGTTAGGTCATGTCAGAGGCCCTGAAATTGATCAGTTGCGACCTGAAAACTCTGACATCAGACCTGAGCCAGCCAGGTCACTCGATATTATTATTATTTTAATGATTAAATAGTAAATGTTAATAATTATTGAGATGAAACATCTTGTTGGTTAGTTATATTTCTACTTTGTTAAAAGACGATCAGGCAACGTTGTGGAGCTAGAAAATGATAGCGAAATCTGCTTTGTCAATTGATAGGCAAAGATAGCAACATCAATTTCAATCAAATACAGCCATTATAAAGTGGACCTCACTCAAGTATCTATTTCAATAATATCTCATTCACCACTCTACTACAAATACAGGTAGGCTACTGTGAAATGATTTCAATAGTGAGGTCCACGTTATAATGGCAGTGTTTGATTAGCAATGGTATTGCTATCCTTGTCTATCATTCAACAAAGCGGATAACGCTATCTCTTTCACGCTTTGCTCTGTTGCCAGATCGGCTTTTAACAATGTAGAATTGATAATTAATAATTGATTTAATATTTCATCTTGATTATGTAAATTAATTGTGAAATTATTAAAGAATATAAGTTATTGCTTAGTAAAATATAATTGATTATTTTAGACGAGAATGAACAGTTAATGTTACATCAAAAAACCTGTATCAGCTACCGTCTGTAGAAGGTATTGACAAAAGAGAGGTTCGGCAACGTTGTTCTCCTATCTTCCTCCACTGCCATTATAACGTGGACCTAACTATAGTAATCTATCTCAATTGATACAGTAGACCTCTCCGTTTTCTATGCTCAAATTTTGATAAAAATTCTTTTGATGCAAATATTTTTAATGAATGTCCTCACAAAATACATTCATTTTATATAACCTAAAATTTTATTGTTTCCAGAACATAGAGAAAGTTGAATGGTCGGAAGAATTTGAAACAGAGATGTGCAGTTTGTGGGACATGACTATTGAAAAAGACGTTGTACTTTTTCTACTGAAGCATGATTTCATCAAACTAGCCACGTGTCTGCTGCAACTCCCCGACTTGGAGCCTAGATTTTTGGTGAGTATACTTACTTGAATACTTGTAGTCGTTGCCAAGGACTGGGATCTCCAGATAGGCAGTGTCAAAAAACAAACTTTTGTCACATACATTTAGAAAACTGGATGGCTATTCATGTTGTGGAGGTCCAAAAAACCTCTTTTTGGTAGAGAGTTAGTGGGGAGGATATTTTAATATTCTTTCCAAAGAATGGACATTGATATGTCCAAAGCTCCGCCAATTTATGTAGATGCATAACAATATAATTATTATCTATAGTTATTATATCACAAATTGCTTTTTCATATCATATACAGTTCAATAATTATTTTCTTAGTCTCTGGAGTGGCCGTAGTCGAGTGGATCAGATGCTGGCTTCATGATTCAGAGGCCCGGGTTCAAATCCCGGCCGGGCAAGATATTTATCTCGGCCACTCCGTGTTTCGGATGGACATGTTAAGCCGTCGGTCCCGCTGCCTAAAAAGCAGTCGTTAGGTCATGTCAGAGGCCCTGAAATTGATCAGTTGCGACCTGAAAACTCTGACACCAGACCTGAGCCAGCCAGGTCACTCGATATTATCATTATTATTCTTAGTCTCTATTATGTAAATTCATCCATAATTTTTCTGTATTGTAAGCTATTGTATATAAGTGTATAAGCCAGTATATATTATAATCTACATAAATAAAGTACTCAATCAATCAATCAAAAAAGGGGATCCTCCCTCAATTCCCCCAACGAGTAGAACCTGGAGTTTGGTTTGCCTTGTATCTCCTTGGGAAGACTGTTGAAGCACCACTATCCTTATATATACACTTAGGAAGAATTTTAAAGCTTGTGTTTGGGAGAGAAAAATCTATCTAATTTCAATAAAAATATTTCTGTACATTCACATTACACTAGACATAGGGATGATATAACTAGACCTACAGTTAGATTGACTAAAACTTCGAAAAGTCATAAGTACTGTACCTTCAAATTCGCATGTTTAATTTACTACCAGAGCAGTTAAGCAGTTACCATTGAAAACGTTTTGTATTGCTGTTGATAAATGGCTCAAGTCTGAAGCTTTCTATTCTGTTAATGAGTACCTGGAATATTTCAATGTGTATGTGTAAATTTGATTGTTTTTATAGTCCAACTTGTGATATTTTACTTATTATTGACGAAGCCTATTGCTTACATTTTTGTAATGTTGTTTTATGGCCAATAAAATTCTTTGATTCTTGAAGCTGTTGGAAGTTCCAACCAGTCTGCTGCGAGGTACCTCCAATGAGGCAGCATGTATGCTATTCTATTGATGTGTATCACCTTTTCTGTGAAGCAGATCCCGGTTTTCCTTTATGAGAATCCATTTAATGAATGATTACCCTATCTGTTCGTTCGTTACTTCATTTGCCTATTCATTAATTAATTTCTCCAATCTTTTTATTGGATTACGCCTTCGATCTCAGAATTTAGTGTTAGTAATTTATAAAGGAGAAGATAAAGGTAAAGTATACTTCTAAACAAATACAATATTTAGAAAAGAACTAACAATTGGAAAATTGAATATAGAATATAGAGGGGCAGGCAAAGAGGAAGAAGACAAACAAGAACATAAAGGAGAATATGAAGGACTCTATCAGTGTAGTACTATCATAGAGAAACAATAGCGTAAGTAGATATCCCATGGTATAATGAGTTCATGTCGCAACTTTTACTGTTATCTCAAGCCGATTATTGTAGATTTTTACCGTTTTGGCCGGGTGAGAGTGTGTGAACGGCACAATATGAGAGACTACCAGCGTCACCCAGCTTGAGGGGGAAAGAACTACGTGGACTATCAGCTTGAGATAACAGTGAAAATTGCGACATAAACGTCCTATACCATGGGATATCTACTTATGCTATTGTATCTCTATGGTACTATCTACCTATGGCAGCGCACAAACCTAGGTTTTTCTGGCTTTGCCAGATTGAAAACTAGTTATCTTTAGTTTAAGAATCTATGTGTTGATTTGAATCGTATTATGTATTTCTTGCTTATCTATTATTTTTGTGATACATACATTGTATTCATTGTTTTGTTTTCAATTTGATGAAATAGATTTGAATTTGAAGGAGGAGGAGAAGAACGAAGAAAAAGAGAAAGAAGAATGGAAAAGAAGAAAAAGAAGAAGCTTCATACTTTTCCATTTATTGCATGGTTGCTGTGTGGAGGAAGTGAGAAAGGAGCTGTGTGAAATGCCTGAGACCACTTCTTGCCTCATGGATACTCTGTCTTCGAATGACTCTCTCACTCTCGTTCAAGCGGTGAGTAATAATAATAGTTGGCCTCCACATCACCCCTTAGAACCAACCCTTAGAGGCCATGTGACTAGTGAGTATATGCTTAGGTAATTTTCGGGCAATAGAACGACACAAGTGACCTTTATTTATTGCAACTGTCATGGAAAATGTGTTTCGGAATTAAATAATGAAATAAAAACACACATATGTTGTCTAATTCTAAAGTTTTATTTGGTACAGGACCATGGTGTCGTGACCACACAGGTCACATTTAAAACTGTAGAATTTGACGATGTATATTTTTATTGCATTATGGAACGGTTCTCCAACATTGACAGTGACTCAGTCGAATGTTTCGGAATTCATAACTGTTGGTTAGGTTCCTGCAAGGATCGTATTTTCCTCTTAAAAATTCTTGACACTTGAAAAAAATCGATTTTTCCTCCACCTACTGTCAAAAGTACTTACTTTACTACCTGAAACATGATACTAAAGTGTCACTTTTTCGCTCTCGGTACTAAAAAACAGAAAAACTCCCTAGGGAGTAAAAGTGACTCCATTTAAATAACATGGGAAGCATCTCTATTTTAAACACATACATTTGGAATAGGTCAGAAGGTCTAAGCTCAGATGAGGAAGCATATAGAGTAGTCATTAAACCAACTAAATTCAATACCTCAACCAGACATTTGATCGATATATAAAATTTATGTTTGTATGCTGAAATTATTATTACAAACTTCATATCACTTTACTAAAAAAATGTATATATTTTTTTCTTTTATTCCATGTTATCCAAAATATCAGCCAACGAATATTACTTATTAACTAATCAAATTTGAAACGGGAACTTCATCATAGCTGTAGTTTTGGCTGTCATTGTTGTTACAACTTTAGCCGACAGATAGTGCTGTCGGAGGAGAACTGTGATTACAAGCCAGCTGTTTCTGTTTACTTTTTAGATTATGTTGTAACATATTGTTTGGTCACATACGTTTTTAAAAATTATTTTATTAGCAGTTTTATAAAAATGTAGGTGGAGGAAAATGTTGTGTATATCACGAGTGAAAAATGTTTTTTCTCCCTCAGGAAAATTGGCCCTCGGCTTCGCCTCGGGCTTCAAACTTTTCCCTCAGGGAGAAAAAACAGCACTTTTCACTCTAGATATATAATAACTATTATTTTCCTACAGTTACGTTGAAAAGTGGCCATTGCTGCACTGATTACAGAACGCAAAGAATCACTTTTCCGCTCTAGTGCGGGAAAAATTTTTCTGCACTCCAGATTTGCAACATGGCAACGCAAAATACTTAGTAGGTTATATGGAGCAACAGTGTAGCAAAATCAAAATGAAGTTGGTAACAGTGACTGCTGTGGCTGCTATAGTGAGCAGAGGTGCAACGAAGCACAACGCGCTAATTATTACTATTATATATTATATCGAGGACAGCAACAGCACAGTGCCACCACAGTTCGCCATTCAAACACTACTAAGTTATTTGATGGATTTCAGGCAATTTTACCCATAATTACCCACTTTTCATATTCAATGGTAACTGTAGGAAAAACTTAATGTGAAATACGTGCGCAAAGTTCCTCTGCTGCACTCAAGAAACCATTCCGCCCTCGCCTACGGCTCGGGCGTAAACGTTTCTTTCGGTGCAGCAAACTGTCACTTTGCGCACTAGTTGCACAAATAACTATTGACAGTTTATTACCAACTGCAACGCATTTTTCTAACGAATCAGTGCAGCTTCTAAGAACGGCATGAAATTGGTGGTACTGTCTCAAGTTTCGCGTCGGTACAACGACACCAACTCCTCTGTCGCCATGAAGACCGGCATGCAAAAAAATGCATCAAACTTCATTCTTCGCCATTCCAAAAATTAGATTTTCACCACATTGCAGAACTGTTTATAAGGGAGCTGCTCCAAATCTGGCATGAGTCTTTTCAACACTCATATCATCAGCTGTTCTTAGTGAGAATTTGTGTGTACGGTATTTTTGGCTTCAAAATTCATAAAATAACTTAATTAATACAATGTGCAGTGATGGTGTTTTAATTTTTCTAAATTTAAAATTTGCATCTCATATTTATTTTTGGACGAAAGTTGAGCTTGAACTTCTTACAGAAGAACATAACCTATTTTTTGGACATGTAATCAAAATTTGGGAATGGAATAGTTTTGGGCCAAGCCTGTTGTTCCTTCCCAATCATATTTACATGATTTGTTATTGTATCCACGTATAAATAAATAAATAAACACCAGACGTGCAAACCTTTGCACAGATTCTATTTTCTTTGCAGTGCATATTCTGTCTCTATTCCAAACGATAGAGGCGTTACTCCAAGTGACATCTAACGATGGTCTTCAACGTCTGAGGATTTTTAAGTTTCTGCCAATCCACCTTATTACACCAAGCTGCCTTTTGGTTTAGCAACTATGTAATCAATAAGCGTGGTGAAAAGGTAGCTTGCTGTCGAATGTGATATCTAGATCCTTCACACGTTGAATTTGCTTGTCAGCAATGTTATACTGAAATTTCAATTATTCAATAATAATAATTTTTATTGATGAAAACAGCAGGTAGAATCCCATTTCGCCTCCTTCACACAATACAACATTTTCAACATATTATACAATTTCAAATAAAACGAAGATAAAATGTAATGTCTAATCAAGGAACAATTAATCTCAAAAGTTAGCATCAAATCAATGTCAAATTTGTCAATCTCATTTATTACTATAGTGAGGTTCACATTATAATGGATTAGCATTGGTGTTGCTATCATACAACTTTGTCGACTTGTAGGTCCGCCTCCTGAACACAGTGGCCTGGGACGTGGTTCACCAAGTGGAGGAACGCGATCCGTCTCCCCATTGGCTGGCGAGGGCCGTGGATGACCTTCAACTGTCATCAAGGCTCGCTTACATTCTGCTGTCCTCGACTCGACCTGAACTACTCTGCTGCACCCTCGATCTCATGAATACGCTCTGTGTGCATGCGCCTTCCTTCAGGTATTATTAATTCATTGAATTCATTTCATTTATTTATTCATTTACAAAGGCAAATGTATTTCAAGCTAGGCTACGGCTTGTGTGGAATGACCTTGTGATTTGTCAACTCCAGGATTACTTGAAACTCATCGTCTGATATTCTTTAGGTGGGCTGTCCACTAGAACCGTTTTCGTCCGAACTAGCATCGGCCGAAAACTAACGAGCTCGTCCGAACGATCCCCCAACAAAGAAAGCTATAGATGCTCATCCTTTGCAACAGGTTCATACGGCCGTGCAAGGCCGTCTCCGGCTGATCAATTTTTCGATCCGAATAGAATAGGATTTTCCGGCTCTATCCGTTCGAACTAACTAGTGGAGCTGAGACAACAAAGTGTTCCTAGCCTAAAATTGTTTCACAGTCTTGTTTGTTCTGTTTTATGAAGTTGTAACTAAGGACAATGAAAAGTTGATAAGTTTGGTTCAAGAGCATGTTCCATTGTGGGATATGCGAGACAAAAGATATCATCGTCGTGATGTTCAAAAGAATCTGTAGATAAAGATTACTGAACAAATAGGTTCTGAAGATAAGATTATTGTAATGAATAAATAATTTAGTGGATATTTGTTTATTCAATTTTCAAAATCTCAATATAATCATTGCTTATGAAAAATTTTGGTGGTTATGATAGTAGTTCATTCAATAATTGGCAACTAGACTGACGTAAACGGTTCCAATGGACGACCATATTCGGCCGGCAGATTCGTCCGATCCAACGGCCGAACGGATCGGGTGAATAAGGTTCCAGTGGACGGTTACCCTTATTGATTCATACAATAAGCACATCATTAAAATGATAGGGAGAGAAAAAATAAGCTAACCTTGTGCTTTTCTCTCCCAATTTAGATAAGGTCCAAAATAGGTTAAGTCTTGTAGTTGTTCACTTCACAAAATTTTCAATTATAATATATTATAGCTATACTTATTCATTTCTTTTACATTCCATAAAACACAAATCATTTATACATGATCAGAAGATAACCAACAGGCCTAGCCCAAAACTGTTCCCTCTCCGAATATTTTTTGCAATTGTGAAGGAAGATTTTTGTTTGGATTCGTATTTGGGAATTGATCATCTGATAAATTCAAAATTGTAGTAGATACATTTTTTTGGACTCAAAATTGTGTCAGTTATCATTTAAGTAACGTAAGTAACATAACCTTAGACTGTGTATTCCAAATTAAGGTTTGAAGCAGTTTTGGGCAAATGCCTGATGTTTTTACCTGCATTGTATTTGCATATAAATAAATGAATGAATGATATCATGAATTTAGAAAGCGACATAGAAGGCAATGAAGACATGAAAGTGGCAACCTCGCCGTCGTATCATTTTCACTGACTATTTAACGTCAATCTAAAATAGTTAAATGAAATGAATCCCTCTTACACTTTATAAGACATAATTATAACGTTATTGATTAATGTTATTTCTTAATAAAAGATCGACTACAGTAAGGTCCACGTTATAATTGCAGTATTTGATCAACATGATGTTGTTCTCCTTGTCTATCATTTGACAAACCAGATAGCGCTATCCTTTTCTACCCCTGCAATGTTTCTAGATCGTGATGCTGAAGAGTGAATTGGTTATTCAACAAGTGATGCTGATGTAGTGAGGTCCACGTTATAACGGCATTATTTGATTAACATTGGTGTAGCTATCCTTGTCTATCATTGGACAAAGCAGATAGTGCTATCCTTTTCTAGCTTCCCATCGTTTTTCAACAATGAAGAAATTCATTCATTCATTTATTTTATAAAACACTATAATCATAATACAATTATGACATTGGAGGAAAAAGTAGGCTGAACCGGTACTATTTCTCTCCAAAAATTTTGATAAAATGTTAATGTTGACCAAAAATTGAGGTTATGAAATCACAGACTGCTTCGTCACTTGATTTTCGGTCCAGGAATAATGATTTGAAAATTTTGAAGGTTGATATTATACTCTAAATAAATCACAGAATGTATCACAATAAACTGAAAACTCTAGAAACATTGCACTTATTTGAAAAATTTGAATACAAAATCAAAAACCTACTCACTATTAGTTATTTACAGTTAAATTAATTAATTAACAAAATATTTAATCTCAATTATAATAAATTTTGATAGATTTATTGGCCAATAAATTTGAATTTGTTTTAGCGACAAGGACTTCAGTCGCTATTTTGCCAACGAGGACATAGCGTTCGGTCTGCTGGCCGCTTGGAGGCAGTTGTTCAGGGGCGGTAGCGGAGGCGGATTGGAGGCGGCACACGCGGATGTGCCAGCCAAGGCGTTGCGGAAGGCGGCCGATCAGTGGGCGGCCATTTTGAGCGCATTTTCCGGACACGAGATCGGCAAAAGTGTGCTGTGTGAGTATATAGTGATGTCTACGTTATAATGGCAGTATTTAAATTAGTAAAAATAGTATTCAGAGTGCAGTTATAGAGTCACACGTTTCAGACCATAGAGCCGTCTCTGTTTCACTATCAAGGTCAAGTAACGTGAAAAATCCTGCTTCATCTATTAGAGAGACCCTCGATATTAAAAAATTATATAATTACTCTTGGAGCATGATTGGAGCAATTTATTTGCATGTACTGATGTTGATGGTAAGTACTCTTTGTTTATTAATGCATTACTGGCTTATATCAAACAATGCACTGTGAAACGTCAAAATTCAAAACATATTAATAGTGGTGGTAAACACTTGAAACCATGGATGACTGAAAATATTTGTGTAGAAATTCGGCATCGTGATAGACTTTATAAAATACACAAAAATAATCCACATAATGATCAACTTAGACTAAATTTCCTTTCCAAAATAATCTTATCAATAAATTAATAAAACAGCAAAAATATAAATTTTTCGCCAATTTAAAGACCTTTCCTGTTAAAAAACAATGGGAAATCATAAACAATCACTGCGGTCAATCTTCTATAAAAAATAAATCTATTAGTTTAAAGTGTGAAAATGATGATCTTATCGAGGATGAAAAGGCTTTGGCAGATAAATTCAATGACTATTTTATTAATATACCTGGTCACATTATATCTTCCATTCATAATCCGGATGAGCTGACTACAAAATATTATAACAGTAGATTCAAGAACACTAATTCATGTGATTCCTTTTTTTTAAAACCCATCACATATCATGAACTCTTACTGAAATAATATGATGAAAAATGGTAAGTCACCAGGACCTGATAATGTAAATTCAAGCCTAATTAAAAATTATCCAAATCTATAGTACCAGTCTTATGCGATATTTTCAATGCCAGTTTTCAAGAAGGTAAATTTCCCTCAGAACTCAAAGTGGCTAAAGTTATACCTATTTTCAAAAATGGAATAAAGACTGAGATATCGAATTACAGGCCCATTTCGCTGCTTTCAGTTTTTTCCAAGCTCTTGGAGAAACTCTTCAAAAAGAGAATAATGAGATTTTTCAATAAAATAAATTTTATTCACAAGGTACAGTTCGGATTTCAAGAAAAACTTAGTACAGAACAAGCCTTAAATAAATTCATGTCAGACATCTATTATGGAATGAATCAGTCTCATAGATCAAGGACCTCAGGTTTATTTCTTGATATTAAAAAAGCTTTCGATACAGTGCAACATAGTATTCTGTTAGAAAAATTATATATGTCGGGTATTCGTGGAGTGTCCAACATGTGGATGAAGTCTTACCTGTCATGCCGGAAGCAGTATGTGTCAATTGGTAGTTGTACTAGTGAGTTGGCAACAATTGAGTATGGTGTGCCTCAGGGGTCGGTTTTGGGTCCAATTCTATTCTTAGCATATATCAATGATTTGTTCTCCAACACATTCAATGGATCCTTAACATCGTTTGCTGACGACACGGCATTGGCATATTCTGCCAAAAGTGAAATTGAACTACAGGAAATGATCCAGCTTGACCTAATAGATCTACGTTGCTGGTTTGATTGTAATAAATTAGCACTCAATGCTACTAAAACCTGTTATATTAATTTTTCATTATCAGCTCCATTTCATTTTACTGACCCAATCAAGTATCATAAGATTGGCTGTAATCATCCAAATTGTAGCTGTGATGTCATCAAGCAGTTGGATTTTGTCAAGTATTTGGGTCTAACTCTTGATTATGGGCTGACTTGGAATCTACATATACAGAAAATCAAGATGTACCTATTATATTTGCTAAGAAGATTCCATCAATTGAAGCAATTCTTTCCAGTGAGTATTTTACGTGTCATGTATTTTGCATTTTTCAATTGTCGACTGGAATATGGAATCTCTTGTTATGCGTCTACTTTCCTATCTCATTTTAAAAGCCTAATCACACTGCAGAAATCAGTGGTAAGAATTATTCATGGTGTGAATAGAAGGACTCATACCTTTCCAATTTTCCAACTGTTGGGAATCCTCCCTTTCAGATACATCTATGTGCTGAAGGTGTTATCCTTGTTTTACAGAATGAGTGGTAGTATAGGACTTTCAGCTAGACCCATTAATGAAGATGATCATCGGGTGACACGTCAATCAATGCAACTGATGTTGAAAGTCCCAAAGCCAAATTCCACTACATTTCAAAGATGTTTTCTATTTCTCGGACCCAAGTTTTTTAATCTTCTACCAAATGAAATTAGAAGTGAGAGATATTACAGGAAATTCTACAATAAATTGAAAATTTGGCTATGGCTTCAGTCACCAATAGAGTTAGAAAACCTTTTTAGAGTGGTGGGCAGATGATTTCTAATTCGAATGAATGTATAAGCTTTTGCAATTTTCCCTTCCTTTTCTCTTTGAAAAAACCTTGTGATTTTCCTCTTTGTTGTACTTCCTACTTTTTAAATACAAAATTTCTTTTTTTTCAAATTATTCTTATGATGTTTTAGGCTCCAATCAATTAAATTATACTAGTGATATGGTATATATAATACTAATATCTATATTCATTGAAAATTAAATATGTCTATGATTGAAAAACATACTTGAGTGTGATTGTGTGTGTGAATGTGTTTTTTTTCAACTCCTACTCACGTACGAAAGCTTCTTGCTTTTTTGTGAGTAGTAAAACATTATTGTTTGCAATAAATTTTATTCCATGAAGCTTCAAATTTGATCATCTCCATCATCCAGTTGAAGCTATATCATCCAACATCATACATCATACGTCAGTATCATCCAACTGATAATCAGCATCACGGTGGTTTGGTTTTTTGTTAAATATAATTTTTTTTTGTGTTCATTATATCCACTGATTATTATTTGCAGCTATTTTATAATTGTATGGATTTATCAAATTTGATTGTAATGAAAAATGAAAACAATAAATTTGAATTTGATTAACTTGGTGTTGCTGTCCTTGTCTATCATTCTACAAAGCAGATAGCGCTATCCTTTTCTAGCTCCGCAACGTTGCTGGTTTGTTTTTGGACCATATAGAAATATAAAATTGATTACCAAAATATGCAATCTCAATTACGTTTTGTTCTTTATTAAATGTAAAGTAATTTGTTTCTAGAAAAACGTTCATAGTCATCAAGTTTTGCACGATTTATCTGACATATAAGCTGAATCCATTGCTTGTTGATTTTTGCAGGTTTGAACGCTGAGAAAATCACTTCAATTCTGAACACAATGCTGTATCTATCAGAAGACAACGAAGATATGCTGAGAGATACCGTAGCAGTTCTAGAAGCTATCATTCCTAGTGGCTCTGATATTCCTACGATTCTGCCCAAATTATTGAGGATATTGCACGAATTGGATAGAAAACCAAAGAATGACGGTAAGTCTTAAAAAAATGGCAATTATAAGTCAACTCTTGAACATCTATGATATCTTGTTGACCGAACGAAGTGAGGTCTAAGATTCAAGTCGACGGTCTGGCATTTCTCTTAATGTTTAAATGTTTATATGTTGCGCATTTACGGCGAAACGCGGTAATAGATTTTCATGAAATTTAACAGGTATGTTCCTTTTTTAATTGCGCGTCGACATTATATACAAGGTTTTTGGAAATTTTACATTTCAAGGATAATATAGAAGGAAAAAGGAGCCTCCTTCATACGCCGATATTAGTGTAAAAATCAAACTATAGAATTATTCATCATAAATCAGCTGACAAGTGATTACACAGATGTGAGTAGAAGCCAGTCTATTGCTGTATTTCCATAAGGTCTACAGTTTCAATCAGGTACTTGTGGATGAGAATACTACGTGAGGTCTACTGTTCACAGAACTACTAGTATCGTTGAATCAATTTATTTATTCATATGGCTTTTATCGGCAGAGAGATCCTTTTGGATGTTCTGCCTCGCCGTATTACCCAATGTCATCTCCTATTAACACTGTTGAATCAATAAATTAAAGAGTATGATATCTTTGATTTTACTCTCAAGCGGGGTTCACATTAGTCAAGTTTTCTTCATTCACCCCAAGAAAACTTGAAACAAGAAACGACCGAAACTTGAATCCACTTGACCAATGTAAACTGACCTGAGCAGGTAGAGTGATGGTGGGTGAATATATTAGAGCAAGTTGTAGAGATTATTTCAAAGAGTTGAAGATTTTCTCACTACCAGGTGTATATATTTTGGAGGCTCTTTGTTTTATTGATAAGAATAAAGATAGGTTCAATACGGGAGAGTTGTTCCACTCATACAATACCAGATATAGACAAAACCTCAGAGATGACATTCATCGAACTGCTATGTATGAGAGGGGGGTAAAGAGTGCAGGAGTTCGGCTTTATAATTCATTGCCAACACGCGTAAAGGCTCTTACAGGTGAAAAGTTCAGAATTAAAGTGAGGGAGAAGTTGTTGCAGGTTTGTCCTTATTCCAGTGAGGAATTCTTTTTGCATTATGGAATGCAAAGATTGACGACTTAGATTAAAATTGACAAATCCTTATACCCCTTTCATAGGTGGTCAGTGGGATAAAAAATGAAAAAAAAACCTTCTTCAAGTCCAAGTTTTTTTAATTCAAAACCTGAACTCACTAGACCAATGTAAATCTTTTGTTTGAAAGTTTTGAATTTACCTATTTTTCTCTTACTAGATTCATCCAATAAAAAACTGTATTCCATTTTTCTATTTCCACAGAAGCAATGTCAGAAGACTCGGAAAACCTAACCTTGAGAGAGGCACTGGAAAACTACTTTGAATCGCTCATAATCCATGTAGGAAACAAATCAACTATGGAAACCCATATGACACAGTGCGACGAGAATTTGAAACATCTTTTCTGGACAATTATTGAGCGCAGAGATCCTGAATTGCTTCAGGAACAGGTTGAAGCTATAGTTGCGGACGAGGAACCCAATCAGCATAGTATATAATATAGTTTCTTTACGACTATTTTATAATATTAACATTAGAATTCGTAAAATACTTCACTTGTGTGGGCTACGTTTTTATAAATTATTAAAAACAATATAAAAACATGAAACACACTTTTATTTAAAATATTTCTAAAACTAGTTTCGGCCTATGAAAAGTTACTTCATATTTTGTATTGTTTTAATAGTTTATAGTAATATAAGTTTATACCAAAGTTGTCAACAAAATTCATTTCACCTTACTTTTGACAATTTCAATTTTTGTATATTTTAAACAATTAGAAGACGTTTACACCAAAATTGTCAACAAAATATTTATTTTTTCTTCTTTATAAATCCTATTTGATTTATTTATTTATACATCATTCAATAAATTGAACCATAGAGGAAAGATGCATAAGTAGTATCCCATGGTATAGGTTGTTCATGTTCCAAATTCCGATTTCTTGTTAACCCAAGCCGATTACTATCGACTGACTACTGTATATTATTACTGTTTTGCCGGGTTAGGGCCGTTTGCACAGTGCCAGTTTAAACTAAATTTCATCTTAAACTGGATTAAATCCGTATCAAGTCTAGTTTGTTATAATGTGTTTCATTTTGATTTTAAGCCAACAGCAGATTAAATCGAGTTTGAGCTTTGACTGTGCAAACGGCCCTTAGAAAGTGAAGCCCCGCATACACTCATAGATTTTTGTTCGTAGGGTATTTTGCCGTCCTTGTAAATTCTATTAGATTAAACAGATGATGTTTGTCAAGTTCCGTTTAATCTGATAGAATTCATAAGGACGGCAAAATATCGTACGAACAAAAATCGATGTGTGTGTGCAGTGCTTAAGTCTAGTTACACATGCATCGATTTTTGGAGGTACGACTTGTTGCTGTCCTTATAAACTCTGTCAGATTGAATGGAACTTGACAAAGACATGGCATGTTTGCTAGGTTACGTTTAATCTAATATAATATATAAGGACGGCAAAAAATCGAACGTTCAAAAATCGATGTGTGTGTGTAACTAGACTTAAGCCCTGCACACACACACACACACACATCGATTTTTGTTCTTACTATATTTTGCCGTCCTTATGAATTCTATCAGATTAAACGGAACTTGACAAACATCATCTGTTTAATCTAATCTATTTATAAGGACGGCAAAATACCCTACGAAAAAAAATCGATGAGTGTGTGCGGGGCTTTACACTCTTTACACATGTTCTAACTGACTAAGAATGTCACAGTATGAGAGACTACCAGCGTCACATAGCTTCACGATATATAACTATTAGGACTATCGGCTTGAGTTAACAGGGAAATTTGCAACATAACGACCTTGGTATATCTACTTAAGCTATCTTTTCTCTATGGTTCAATCATATATCTATTCTATGAATAAATAAATCTAATAAATTTTAAGGAAGGAAAATAAACATTTTGTTGACAACTGAGTGTAAACATGACTTTAGGCAGGACCTCCTATATACCTTAGTATATAATAGGAAGTCCTGCTTTAGGCTTGCAACACCACAATAGTCAAACCTCGACTAATCTAATATTTATTTGAAATGTTGACACTATAAATCAGTTTTCAATGCTCGTTTGACAAGTAATTGATTGATAAATCAACCAAGTATATTACCACAAAAGTGTATTGCCATTTCACAATAAAGACCATTACTAATTTTCAAATATTTTTCCAAGTTTCCAATCATATTTCAAGTTTTGTTTCTTGACAATAATAACTCACGTTTAAAGCTTTCTGTAGCTCACAATGTCTTTCCAGTTATATGTTCACTTACTTCTCATTTAATGAACTGTAAATAGGCTAAGTTCAAGCAATAATGTACTCGTAGCTTATTATTCCTTTCAAAAATGTTGATCTAGTATTAACCCTCTATTACCTCTTTGTCTGTCTTTGAAATTTAAAATATAGATGAAGAAATATTTGTGAATGCCTTAGGTCAGGTTTTTCAAACTATTTATGTTCTAAGTTATTCACGTTTATTGTCTGAATTTGAAATTTAAGGGCCGTTTCCGAGCTCGGGATTTAGCTAAGTCCTAGACTTTAAAACAGCTGGAGTCAGTAAATAGGCTTTTCAAAACGGGGCGTATTCGCAGCTTTTATAACAGTAGTCGTAGTTTTTATTTTCTTATTTCTATAATTGGAAACATTTTTCCTTGACGAAATTAGACTTTCCTAAAATTAAGAATAGCTGAAACTTTACACTATTTTCTCTTTATTCTATTTTGTGTTCAATTTTCTAGTTTTTGAAATTTAATTCAAACGTGACTATGACAATGACTGCGACTACGCCCCGTTTTGGAAAGCCTATTTTCTGACTCCAGCTGTTTAAAGTCTAGGACTTGGCTAAATCCCGAGCTCGGAAACCGGCCTCAAAGTTCTAGATAAAGAAATCTTTGTGAATCCTAAGGCTAGGCACACACCAGTTAGTCAAGACAAGACAAGACACGATTAGTCACAATACTTCACATAGTTGCTTATGGAGTCATGTCTAATTGCAATGACTAATTGGTGTGTGTTGCTTCATAAGCAACTACGTGAAGTGTTGTGACTAATCGTGTCTTGTCTTTTATTGACTAACTGGTGTGTGCCTAGCCTTAGTCATTGTAATTAGACATGACTCCATAAGCAACTATGTGAAGTATTGTGACTAATTGTGACTAGTCTTTTCTGACTAACTGGTGTGTGCCTAGCCTTAGTTTCAAGTCTTTCCAACTTTCTATGCTCCAATATTTAGATAATTCAACTGTGAATCATCAGAGATCTATTGAAGCAATAATAAAAGTGGCTTACTTAGAAACTTATTGATCTAGAGTTTTCTTCTATGTTTCTTTAATGTCTCTTTGAAATATTCATGCTTTAAAGGTACGATCTATATTTTTGTGAATATTTAGTTTCAGTAGTATATTCCTAATTATGAAGTCGTTCAATTCCTTCGTATTATTACTATTAGTATATGTCAAGTATAATAATTCAAGCAATAATAGAGGCTTAGTTTGAAACGTAGGTATTGCACTATAATTAAAGAATCCTTTTTCAATTTGTGTTCCTTCAAACTCATGGAGGTATAAATCTTCAATAATTCTAGAATTTAAGTGTCTTCCCAGTTATATGTTCTTTCAAGTCATTTTGATGTTTGAACAAAGATTGATTGGAGCAATATCATTATTATATCTTGTGGCTTACTTTCAAGCGTCTTGTTCTTCTCTCTGACTTTAAAACATACTTAATATTATTTACAGAGGTGAAAATCTTTGTAATTCTTTATAATTCTAAGATTCAATTGTCTTCCCAGTTATATGTTCTTCCAAGTCATTTTGATGTTTGAACTATTAATGAACAAAGATTGATTGGAGCAATATCATTATTATATCTTGTGCTTACTTTCAACCGTCTTGTTCTTCTTCTATCTGACTTTAAAACATTCTTAATATTAATCGAGGTGAAAATCTTTGTAATTCTTTAGGTTATAAATACTTTTTATTGTTATTTATAACTGTCTTCTCAGTTATATTTCCAATCAACTCAGTTTCAACCGTGAACTACATCTAGGAATGATCCATCTCTTCTTCTCTCTGACTTTAAAACATACCTTTTTAATTTATAGAGGTGAAAATCTTTGTAATTCTTTGGGTTATAAATATTTCTTTTAACATTTAAAACTGTCTTTTGAGTTGTATATTCAATCAATCCAGTTTCAATCGTGAACTACAAACATGCATTACTTTTAGTTTTTGGAATGTGAATAGAAAAAAATCGATTCAAGCAATATTGTATTCCTTTTAAATATAATTTTATACGATTAACACTTGAATTTTTCGTTTTTTTCAAGTTCTGGAATAAGATTTTCAACTCACTTTCAATCGTGAACTACAAACATGCATTACTTTTAGTTTTTGGAATGTGAATAGAAGAAAAATTGATTCAAGCAATAATGTATTTCTTTCAAATATTAATTTTATACAATCAACTATTGAATTTTTCGTGTTTTCAAGTTCTGGAATAATATATTATATTTATAATATATATTCTAGAATGAATTCTCACATTCTTCTCCTTTTTAAAAAAATTTTAAGTTCTAGAATAGTAATAACTTGACTCCAAGTTAGTAGTCTGTCTACTAACGTTGACTTGGCTCCACATGGAAGTACCTGGGAATAGGTTCTCATCAAGCTAGTTTAATTAATTCTATTTATCAAAACCCAGTGAGCAATAACGTGTTATCGGATGGGCACGTTGAACTGTCGACCCGGATGAAGTATGACAGTCGTAATGCCCATTGACGGCTTAAATGATATATTCAGGCGAGGTGGAACTTGCGTCAGGAAATCCCCACCAATAAAAGCCATACGAATATTATTATTATTAGTGAGCAATAGGTGTATTCCATTTTATTGTAAAAAAGTACCTGCTTTGAATAAATAAATGTTTTCAGTATGATTGTAGTTGGAATATGTTTTACTAAACCTATTAACGTTTCTAGCACTCATAAAAACTCAACCTGATTATTGTCTATGCTCTAGGTAATCCTAGATATTCTTGTGATAAGGATATCTTTAATACTAATATCAATACAGTTAATATCTTTAATATTAGTTTAATTAATTGTGTTTTGTGTATCACTGAATAAATAAATAAATACTCTGTTTATATGAATATGATTCTAATGAGTGGTATTCAAGGCTGATATAGACCGTTGAATACTTTCTGTTCTGATATTAATGACAAAGTTTGTTTCTATAATCAAACATTTTTTTGTGATTTTGTATTCTTTATTTATTCATTCATTCATACAATAAATACATCATAGAAATGATAGGGAGAGAAAAACATAAGGCAACCTTGTGCTATTCCTCTCCCAAATGTAGATTGGGTTACACATAGTCCGATAACTTTATTGCAAGGATATTGAAAATTTGTTTGTGTAACGCAACTTCGTCAACAGAAAAATACTTTCTATCAACTCCGTAACAAACATACAGCAACTTCGTATCAGGCAACAGAAAAATATTCAACCGTCGATATTATCCATAAATTTAACCCATTGAAATCATACTCATAGCTCTGATGGAAGCAATCAATACATGTTTCAGATCATTATCGATTTTAAATTATTTATATTCTAATATCTGATGAGGATGATTAAAATAAAGTAATTAAATATTTTTAATTTTATTCATACTCTAATATTTGAAGAGGATGAGTTATAGAGTGAGGAATAATTTCCAGAATGATTCAAAAGTAACAAAGTGAAATATTTATTCAGATACTAATTAAGTTATTGATCATGAACACTTACCCCTTAGAAAGAATTTATTCAATTGACTGACTCTCTTGGCATTTCATATTTTCTATTTTACTCAACTCATATTACTCTCTCCCACATCAGGGGTTTAAGCATATTTTAACTATACATTTTTGATTTATATGGAAAATTTGAGTTTATTCCACTAAAAATCTATAAGAAATTCACATCAACATTTAAAAATTTCTTTCTTATTTATGAAGATAGTTATTCCATAGATGAATTACTAATACACTCCTCACTTTTAAGATAGCGGTACTTCAAAGTAGGTAAGCTAATGTCGATTATTGAACTCGTAACTTCTTAATTTCACTCTAATTCTTGAAGATATTCACAAGGAAATAAATACACTTCAAATTTCAACACAATAATTGAAACTCGATTATTGAACTCGTAACTTTCTTAATTTTACTCTAATTCTCAAAGATATTTCACAAGGAAATAAATACACTTCACATTTCAACACAGTAACTCAATATTCTTACAGGAATGTAATTTGAATGTATAACAATTTATAAAAAGTTATGCATATTGTTTTAATTAGGTATAAATAAAAATTAGAAATCTAAGTTCCTTTAAAAATGATCAATCACGACATGTTATATAATATATAATGCCATTATCAAGTATTTTTTCGATATCAGTGTAGTAGTTTGTATTAGTAATTTTCTTTTGTTTTTGGATCAAAAAATCAATTTTCTTTATTTGGTGTGAATTTTTCTTTTCAATAATAGGGTTGATAATGTCATTATATAACCGAAACATGTCCTAATTGAACAATTTTAAAAGGGAACTTGGATTTCTAATTATTTTTTATATTTAAGAGTAACCCTATTGAAGTTTTAATTATGTTATGTGTAATTATTTTTGTGAACTGTATGTCGATTGTCAATGTTATTTTGTAATAATCAATGACATGCATTAATAATGAATCAATTTATTGTTAACACAATTCATAAATAAATATCTTGTCAGAACAAATTATTCACCAAGTTGAAACTGACGTCTACTGTGGAGATACAGCAATTGTCAAGAATTGTCACTTTAAAAATGGTTTAGCCCCGTTGCACAAAAGCCGG